>NW_006160001.1:6300503-6348910 GCF_000334495.1 Tupaia belangeri chinensis
GAATATATTTTCCCATTCTCTCCTCGCTCGTATTGTTTCCGATGAGAGATCTGCTGTTAGCCTGATGGGATGTCCTTTGTAGGTAACTTGCTGTTTTTCTCTTGCTAATCTTAGTATCTTGTCTTTGTCTGCAGTTTTGGTCAACCTGGCTATAATGTGTCTTGGAGAAGATCTTCTTGGGTTGATTCTATTTGGGGTCCTTTGTATTTCCTGGGACTGGATCTTTTAATGCCTCTCTAGGTTTGGAAAGTTTTCTTGCAGGATTTCATGGAATAGATTATCAATGCCCTTATGGGTCTCCTCACCTTCTGGAATGCCAATTATCCTGATATTTGGACGTTTGAGGGTATCCAGTACTTCTTGCATATTATTCTCAAATTTTTGGGCCATTTTCTCGGTCTTCGTGGTGGATTTTTCTAGGCCAGCCATTTTCTCTTCTACATCTGAGATTCTATTTTCTGAATGATCTAGTCTGCTTTTAATACTTTCAAGGGAGATTTTGACTTCTTGTATTATAGACTTCATCTCTAGCAGTTCCATTTGAGTCTTTTGTAAAGTGTGTAATTCCTCTTTTAGATCTTGCAAGAATTTCCTCATCTTCTGGAACTCGTCAACTTCTTTCTCCTTTCTCTTTAGCAGTTCATTATCTCTCTTCTCTTCCATCTCTGTTAGCTTCGACATTATGAATGCTCTAAATTCCTTATCAGACATTTCCATGATTTTCACCGAACTGCTTGTGGATGAAGAAGAGTTACTCTCTTCCCTTGGGGGAGAGGTATTTTCTCGTTTTCCCATATTTCTCGTGATCCGGCGGTGATTTCTTGTCATCTGATGGATGGTGTGTTTCTTTCAAATTCTTGAAGTTCAGCCTTAATGTTCAGGAGCAAGCAGACAGAGGTGATCTAGAATCTCTTTGCCATTCTGTTGTGATCGCTGGTGCAGAAGATTCAGTAGATGGTGGGGAATATTTTAACTCTATTAGTGTTTGTATATTTAGCTACGGTGCTCTTAGATCCATCGCTAGCTCGTTTGTTGGAGGCTAAATTATCAGTAGGAAATCTTCATTCCCTGAAAAATCTAGTTCACTGGAGCCATGTGGAATATTCTTCTGAAGGCCCGGCTTCTTCTCGCTTTATTTATTTATTAATTAGTTTTTTCTTTTTCTTTTCTTTCTTTCTTCCTTTTTTTTGTTTTGTTTTGGTTTTGTTCTCTTTTTCATATGGCACATGCACTTACTGGAAAGAGACAAAGATGATCAGAGGGAAAATAAGAAATCATTCCCCAGGGTGATGGCCAAGCCACAGTCCCTTCTCCTCCATTCTGTTCCTGGGATTTTAATTACTTGCACACACATGCACCTGGAGTGCTTTTCAAGAAGCCAGGTCCAGGACTCAAACTCTGATTGGTTATATGGGAGTCCAGCACCTTCACCACCATGCTACCTGCTGGCCCCCCATCTTGGCCATGTTTTAAGTTTGCAATTCAGTAGTGTTACATACACTCACATTATTGTGCAACCAATCTCCAGAACTCTTTTCAGCTTGTAAAACTGAAACTCTGTTCTCATTAAACAACTCCCCTATCCCCCTTTTCCCCAGCCTTGGCAACTACCATTCAATTTTCCAAATTTTATAATTGCAAAAATTCTGAATTCCAGGCAATGGCACAGTGATAAAACACATCATTCTGTAAGGCTGACCTACATGGGAAGATGTGTTTCTGAAGACTTCCCTAAATAGCCAGGAATGCATGTGCCTAGGATTTGGGGATGGGGCTGGTTGGAGCTGGGGGTGGATTGTGGCATGAAGACCCTATTGGGGTGCTAGTTTTCTCCCTCATTTTCTGCATCTCTCACTCGTGGAAGAAATATATAAATTAACTTAAGATAAAATTTGAATTACAAAACACATTTGGCCATAAGAGTTTTGGACCTTAATTAGACAAAGGGAATGGCCAACATTTGATGGAGTCACCACCTGTGAGAGAGTGCTGGAAGAGTCCAGTCCATTCTCTGCTCTCACAAGGATATGCCCATTGTAGCACAGTACTTTCCAAGGGCAGGTGTCCATTTGCAAAGGATTACAAAGTACAAAGAACAAAGGTCACTGGATTCTGTCTACAACAAATAGATTGCAGGTGCTAGAATGCAATGTTCATTACATCTTCCTTTTCTACCATTCCCTCAATCTCACTTTTTCTTAGTAAATTGAAGAGCACATACTGGCAGCTGGTTGTGGAATCTACTTTTTACCTTCATCTCATGGAGCATGATATAGGAAACTTTTACAGTGTAAAAGCATTAAACCTTCATTCAGCCTGAACTGTGGGGAAGATGCTGACAGCCTGTTTAGAATTTGCTGGAGGTCACTGAAAGTCAAATAACTCTCTGGGAATGCCATGAGAAGCAGTACTTCTTACCTGCTGCTCCCTGGCAGATCCCAGTGCAGAGACCAGCTCTGAGTCATGCTCTCTGTAACTGGAATAAGACAGGCAATTCTTGCACATTGCTGAAAGTGTATGTGTGGAAGGACACGTCAGACTTGTCATTGGAAAACCCGACAGTGGTTTACAATCACTGTTGGAATGTCTTCCCCACACTGCCCATTTTGTAAACATCCTGGGAGAAATGGTGAGGTTATTCTCTGCAGGAGGCTTTTGTTTTCTTTCCTGGTGTGTAATCACCAGAGATGAAAGTGAATATTTGAAGAATTGGAAACCCATGAACATAAAACTTCTGCAGAACATGAAACTCACTGATGAACAGCTCCTGATAAATACATACCAACCTGGGCATGAGAACTTCTCCGCTAGGATTACCTAAAATATGCAAAAAATTATATACTTAAAAAACAGATTATAGAAATTTGAATGTTTTTATTGTCATTACTGTTTTTAAAAACTGTAAAAATCCTTCATTCTTAAAGAAAATAACACTAGGTAGATAACTTTTAACATTATGTGGCCCTGGGAAAATCCAACGAATGATTAGCTTCAAACACCATCAATTAATGTGGAATATTTTATTTTATTTATTTTTAAAATTGTTTTATTTCACTTTATTATTATTATTATTTTCTGATTTGACCAGAGAGACAGAGAGAGAGAAAGTGAGAAAGCAAGCTACCAGGTCTGGGACTTGAACCATGGTCAGCCATGTGGGAATCCAGTGCCCTTAACCACTACACTGCCTACTGGCCCCAATATGGAACATTTTAAATCCACAGTGACCAGGAGCTTTTGGGCCCCAGAGTTTTGGGGTCAGCTACAGAACAGGATTCCTTTTCTCAGGGTCATCTCTACCACTTTCCCTATCACTTCATGGCGTGTGCTGGACACTGGGTGACGACCTCTTTAGCAGCTTGAAGCTAAGTTGTACTTTCCTTATTAGGACAGTAGGGAGCTAAGACATCAGAAAGAACAATAAACAGGCATTAACTGGGGGCCAGCTGGGATAAAAACCAGGGATTAGTCTACAGTCGAGACCAAGGGCATGCTGACTACAGTTTGCAAACCGAATTTATCCTGCCACCTGTTTTATATGGCCTGATGGGTAAGGATTTTCCAGTTTTTAAATGAGTATATTTTAACTGGATATAGGAATACCTACATAGTATTCTTGACTTTGCTTTTCAGCCTGCAAAATCTTAAAGAGCAAAACTAGGGCCAGCCAGTGGCATTGTTCCCCTCAAACTAAGTCTGGCTTCTGCTTCTCATGGTCGCTGAAATGAAAGGCAGAGGCTGGAGAAGAAGGGACTTTATTTCTGCTAACCAATTACACGGAGGCAGGCAGCAAGCACCATCAAACTGTCTCAGAGAGCTCAGTGTGTGCCTAGTATTTACAGATACAAGATGCAAGCTTGTACGAATCGTTTCTCACCGCCATTGTTCAAAGTCAATGGTCTGGGTATTAATCATGGCACTGAACAGCTCTGTGACCTTGGGTGAGGAGGACTTTTTTCTTACTACTGGCTTGCTTGAAGAAAGTTTCATGTAACCATTAAATCAAATTGGTTTTAACTTTTTTTTTGGTAGAGGTTTTTGCCTTAGGGTGCGTGTGCTCACTGGAAAGAGAGAGAAGAGAGAGAGAGACAGCAAGAGGTAAAGTGAGAAATAACCCCCAGGGGGAATGGTCACACAGCAATCCCTTTTCCTTCACTCTCTTCCTGGGATCTTGGGCACACACACACACACACACACACCCAGTGTGAGTTTCAAGCCATCGAATCTGGGACTCAAACTGCAGTTGACCATATGGGAGTCCAGCAATGTAAGTGCTATGCCATCTGCTGACCTGGATTTAACTTCTAAAAAAATAAATAAATAAAATAGCCAGAAATTGTGCGTTTGCCAGAGAGAGAGAGACAGAGAGACAGAGAGAGAAGGAAAGAAAGCATCCCCATGGGCTCAGTTACACCACAATTTATTCTCTTCTATTTCTCCCTCCTTTTGGGATTTTTGGCACGCATGCACATGTGCCAGCATGTTTTTAAGCCACTGGTTCCCAAACTCAAATCACACAGTTGGTCATCGGATCCAGCTGCCTTCACAACCAGCCACAGTCTGGTCTCTGTATTTAATTTTTTTAAAAGAATTATTTTATTGGGAACCAGCAGTTGGAGTAATGGCTATGTCGCTGGACTCCCACATAGTCGACCGCAGTTCGCGTCCCGAACCCGGTGACTTAAAACTCACGCAAGGCGCGTGTGCGTGCGTGCCCAAGATCCTGAGAGGAGAGTGGAGAAGGGATTGCGGTGTGGCCATCAACCCGGGGGGATGATTTCTCGCTTTCTATCTTTGTCTCTCTCTGTCTTTCTGATGAGTGCACGTGCCCTATAGCAAAAGCTTCTCAAAAAAAAAAAAAAAAGAATTATTTTGTTTTTATTTATTTATTTTTAATTTGATGACAGAGAGAGAAAGTGAGAAAGCAAGCCACCAGGTCCAGGACTCAAACCACAGTCAGCCATGTGGGAGTCCAGTACCCTTAACCACCATGCCACCTGCCATCATGTATTTAATTTTTTAATTAAAAAAACCTGTATATTTTTTACTGGGAAAATATAGGATAATATAATGAAGAAAGTAAAATTTATTCATAATCACATAACCAAAAATAACCACTAGTTGTAAATATTTTATTTTTTCCTAAAAAATAACATATATGATGTGACATTATATAATTTAGTGTTATATTGTATAAGAATAAAATAATACAATTTGAGTATTTCTGTTTGGTTCCTTTTTATGATTTCTATCTCTGTTGAATTTCTTGTTCTATTCTTGTACCATTTTGCTGATTTCATTTAATAGTCTATTGATATTTTTCAGTAACTTGCTGAGTTTATTTAGAATTATTATTTTAAATTCCCTTTTATGCATTTTGAGAATTTCCTTTGCCTCAGGGTCTATTATTGGAGAATTATTATTGCATTGCTTTGGGGATGTAAAGTTTCCCTGCCTTTTCATTCTTGCATTTCTACAAATGATATTTATGCATCTGACTTTTAAAGAAATTTTTAAAAATTGTTGGAGAGTATGTGAGCTGGCTGGAGAGAGAGAGAAAGAGTATGTGAGAGAGAAAGTGAGTAAGCACTCCATGGCTCACGATCATGCTGCAATCCCTTCTCCTCTCTTTCTCCCTCTTTTAGGGATTTTGGACATGAATGTACATGTGCCCAGCATATTTCTCAAGCCACTAAGTCTAGGATTTGAACCATGCTGTCAACCATGTGGGATCCAGTTCACATATTCACTAGGCCATCTGGCCTGCACCACTGACTGTTACAGAAGTCTTCTTAGTGGAAATTTTTTTCTTGAGAATGTGTCCTTTAGTGTCAACTAGGGATTTGAGTGGGTGTTGAGTGTAGTTTCTGGGATTTCTTCTGTCATACTCCATGTCAGTGGTGTTTGTGAATGCTGCAGTATTCTGGGATTCGAGCTCATGTGGCATTTGTGGTGCAGATTTTTGGGGGATGGGATCCAGTGAGCCTTTGGCTGTAACCCCCAGTAGGAGCTAGGAGGTTGGCCAGTGGTCTCTATGGAGCCTGATGTCCCCCCGCAGTGGAGAGGGAGCTGTCACACAGGATGGTAAAGCCCAGGGTATCTAGAAGACCTTTGACAGGAGTTGGGACCAGTGTACTGTGCCCTCAGTGAGTGCTGGACTCAACATTGGTCAAGACTTGAGGCCAGCCAAGTGTGGAGGACTCCCAAGGGGGAGGAGCTCATGCACTTGAACCATGATGCATACTGGACTCAGCACTTGGTAGTAGCAGAGGCCTGCAGAACCTGGAGGGCTCCCACGGAAGGCAAGGGCCCTTGCACCAGAGCTGATGCCTGAACTGGTCATCTTGGGGCAGCCTACAGAGCCTGGAAGGCACACATAGTAGAGAAGGGCTGTATACTCCAGCCATGGCATGAGCCAGGCTTGGCTGTGGGGCTTTTCTCATTGTTTATCTATTTTTTGGAGCAGTGTTTCTGCTGTGCTGGTCCATCTATGTTCTGAAGTATACAATGCTGTGTGATATTTGGTGCCAGAGTCATGGCCGACTGCTCTATCTAGCTGGACCAGCAGCTCTAGCTGCTCACTTGAGTATGGTGGGATTTTGGAGGATTCTCAGGGATACAAAGACTTGTGGGGTGTCAGTTCTTGATGTAGGTTCCTCTCTTGTAGTTGCTCTGTTTCCAAGATGGTGCAGCTCAGCAATAGCTTGGGTCACGGGTAAGTTATCCAGGGTGAGATCCTTCCCTGGAGTTCCATAGTCCTGGGGAACTCAAGAACTTCTTTCATTGGGCTTAGGGCTGTACAGCACACTGGGTCCCCAGACAGCTACAGGTGCCATCCCTAGTGGTGTCAAGGCTGCTACCAGAGGGTGATATCTCCCTCAACTCTTTGCTAGCCAAGGGATGTTTCTGCGGATTCCAGCCAGCTGATCTCAGCTAGCAGGGCACTCTGATTCCCTTTCTATACTCTTCTGGAATTCTCATGTATCAGAAAACATCAGGTCTTTGATGGATTTAAATGCTCTTTCTTAAATATTCCACTCAAAATGTGGCTAATTATTGTTTTATGCCTGCTTTTGGAGGAGATGAGTGCTGAGTGTTTCCCATGGGCCAGCTCAATCTTATCAAATAATTTTTCTTGACTGAAGAGTTATTTCCTCCTGATTATCCAGGCTGACTGAATCTCTTTCATATGAAGCATGTGACTGTATGGTTGTAGGTTCTTTATAGGCAGCAGTGATCCGTTCCCATCCTCTCACTAGCCTTGAGCTGTGTGTGTGTGTGTGTGTGTGTGTGTGTGTGTATAAAATAATTATTTTTATTTAACTTTATTTATTTATTTAAAATTTGACCAGAGAGGGACAGAGCAAGAGAGACATAGAAGAAAAGTGAGGAAGCAAGCTGCCAGATCCAAGACTCAAACTGCATTTGGTCATGTGGGAGTCCAGCGCCCTTAACCACCATACCACCTACTGGTCTGAACTGTATATAGTTTTAATCTCCTTTCATTTTATGCACAAAATATCTTATTTTACAGGTGCTGTAATTATGATTTCTTCAAATATTCATACACACTTTCATAACCTAAGCTTTGGGCCATTCCCAATTCTTTAAGAATCATCTCTCTCCATGTTCTTCGCTCATTTTTCTATTGGATTGCTTGCAATTTATTAATATTTCATAAGAATACTTCTTATATTAAGTATATAATATCTTTCTCTTGTTTATGAAACTTACTTTTTCTGTTTTCATTTCTAATGTATTTTCGATCCCTCAATATTTTTGTTTACATGCTTCTTTGCAATGTCTTGTTCCTTTTATGCTTACAAGTCATTCCCCACCCAAGTATTAAGTATTTACCTGTGTAGGAGGATATACCTTCTATATGGTTTACAGTTGGGTTTTGTATGAGAAGGGAGGTGGTAAGTATGTGGCACAAGTACTGCTACTTCTGGCTGCTGATGTGTGAGCAGATACCACTGATCTATCCCACCACCCTGAATGCTGCCCTAGAATATTTCTCAAGGCAACTCAAGTTCAAGCCACTTCTAGCTGGTCAGAGGTAGAACATGAGATCATACTTTTTGCCATGTCCATGGAAAAATAAACTCTCAGATATTAATAATAAAAATGACTAATAATCCTAAGTATCCTGTAAATCTTGTGTATTTATGGGATAACTTATAGTCTTATTCATAAAAGTATACATAGTCTAACAATATTTCTTGGTCAGGGTCACAAGCCTTCTGCAGATTTCTGGCATCTTTCTACTAGACAGCTTCTACTAGGACAAAGCATCTTATTTTTGTCACTAGTACTGCCTTATCCAGTTGGCCTCAATTCTGGATCCCGACAGCATAGTTCCTGAGAAGGCATTTGCTCTTTTCTGTCTTACCTGATCTACTAGGGTTTGACCTTTTAGTAGGCACTACAGGTCCCTCCTTTGGCACTAGATTCCATGTCCCACTTCCTCCTGGCTATCTTGTCTCACTGTCACTCATACTTTTTCAAGAGTCATAGGTACAATAAGGACCATAGGTGGACATCTGGAAGTGAAGCTTAGGATTGCATAATGAAGCAGTTGGACTGTCTCCTACATTGCACGTCTAGCTGTGGTCTTCAATATTCACTTTACTGTAGAGGACCAGAGAGATAACAAGCAATGAGAAGAGCAGATAGAATAATGGTTATATCACCTGGAGGCTTGACACTCACGCCAGGCACATGTGCATGCCCAAAAACCCGAGAGGAGAATGGAGTAAAAGGGACTTCAGTATGGCCATCCCCCTGAGGGTTGATATCTTGCTTTCTGTCTCTGTCTCTTCAGTGAGTGCATGCACCCTATAACAAAAATCTCAAAAAAAAAAAAAAAAGAAAGAAAGAAAGAAAAGAAAAGAAAAGAAAAGAAAAGAAAAGAAAAGAGAAGAAAAAGAACAAGCAGAGGGGAGACTGGAATTTATTAATTCATAAATAGCAATAATTAAAAATAAATTGCCTTTAACTGTATACATGATATTGAGCTAAGTGCAAACACCATTTATTTAATTCTCACAACACTCTCAAGACTATATTTTTTAAAGAATTATTTAACTTTATTTATTTTCGATTTGCTCAGAGAGGGACAGAGCATATACATAAAACATGTATGCAAAATAGAGAGAGAGAGAGAGAAAGTGAGAAAGCAAGCTGCCAGGTTTGGGACTTCAACCGCGTTCAGCCATGTGGAGTCTGGCACCCTTAACTACCACACCACCTGCCGGCCCCGAGAATATTTTTTAACATCCCTACTTACAGAGGAGAAAACTAAAGCATGTCAGAGATCTTCCAACTAGTAAGTGTAGAGTTAGACTTCGAATCCAAGCCTGTCTGACTGCTGACCTGTTAACCATCATGCTCCACCTCTACTACCTTTACTGAGTTAGAAACTCATTGCTAAAGAGCTTAAGGAAAATAATCATTTTAAGTAAGCAAAGGTCTATGCAGGGAGTTGCTTGTCTTTCATAGCCTCTGTTGGGAATTTGCTACAACATATCAATGGAGTTCATGACATCATACCAGGGTGGAAAAAAGATAAAGTTGAAGAAATAATTCTAGTTGTGTAATTAGATAGAAGAGAGACCGTTGTGTCTTTCGACACTTGCTTAACTATAAGTTAATGGAGGAAACCTGCTTTGGGAGGACTGTTTATTTTTGTATGTTTTCCTATTATTTTAAAAATAATAAAATTACAGCTTTTCATCTATCCCTTCAGAGATTAAGATGATGAGTCAAAATTCTATAGGGAGAATAAAAACGGGCATTTAAATACTCTTTTAACCATATAAAGGAGCAACTACAATAAGAGAAGAAAACACAGAACGGGTGACTGAGGAATAAGATTCTGTGGCCCCTTCTGCCTCCTACCTTGTCCTCTGCCCATCTTACAAAAGGGATTTACTCAAAACACACACACACACACACACACACACACACACACACACACACACACCCCAACATACTTTGATAGTATAATGACGCCATCTTGTGGCCTGATACAATAGTGATGTTTACACAATGTCTCAGATAGCTCTTTTTGTAACTCTTGGCCTAATCAATGCATTATCCCATTTCACAGAGGAAGATTCACATTGACCCATAAGCCCTGTTAGGTGAATCTTCCTCCTACCACTGGGTGGGTGGAGAATGACCTTGTTAAGAGCAGGATAGAAAAAAGGAGGCTTAAAGTTTATTTTAGGTTTCTTTCTTTCTTCCATGAGTGAGAGACACACAAAGAGAGATAGACAGAGATAAAGAGATAGCACCCCCAGCAGAATCTTGATCCCACAGTTGACCTGAGTTTCAGCCAGTCCAGGATCATGGCACACACATAGAGGTCTCTGCTGTATGTAGGGTCTGCAGTGTAAACCCAGAACCTTCCCATGTGGATCAGCCTCCCAGAGTTCCGTGTTTTACTATGGCAACACCATCTGGTTCCCTCAAGTTTATGACTTTGGTTGGGAGTTCTAGAATGGAACTTTTGCCCTTAGACACATTCAAGTATTATTATATTTTTAAAAGCTGGGTATTTAATAAGTAATCTTTGAAAAGTTACACACTCTGTAGCAGTGACTAATAATCCACACACACAAGTTGATTTCTAACCCTCCTGCTCTAAGGCCTGAAACTGGGTGTTACTTATCTTACCCATTGCTAACGTCTCTTCTTTTATTGGAGACTGCCTGACCTTCCTGTCCCCAGAATCTGAGACGTTATTTGGGTGTTGCCTCTGGTTCCTCAGAACCAGAGGGTGTGATCTCACCAGCTGTCTCCTCTGCCCTCAGCAGTTGGTGGGTTGGAAATTATATTCCCATTGTACTCTTTTTCTGATTATGTAAGTTATGTTCTGTTAAAGCAAATTAAAACGGAGACCTTTGTCCCTGAGCAGACAAAGCCAGTCAGGTCCTAAAAATAACATTACCCTTCCTTAAATTGTGAAACATAGTGAAACTTGGCTTGGGCCATTTCTTGTAAATGCTCGTAGTAGAGAAAAACAGAACTGAAGCTCAATCAATCAGAAGCAGCCAACTAACTGATATAACTAGGAACTTTTCACTGGACTAGGCAAAATAAGGCAATTCAATAGCTGTAACCAAATATTTTCTTTGCACGATTGCTGCATTCACTCTAGAAAAGCTGTCTCTTATGCTTCTTCAGTGGTGCCCCTGAACCACTGATGACTTGGAGCTGCCTCATTTATGAATTGCTGTTTTCTAAAATAAATGGAAAAAGAAATTTACCTTGCCTCAGTTTACCCATTTGAACGTCTGAATAATATAACATTTGGCAACTTTGTATAAGTATAAAGGATATAAAATATAAGTACAGGAGTTTTCAGAAAGCTCATGGAAAATGCATATTATTAAAAAGTAATGCATGGATTTCAGAATTTTTTGCATCAAATAAATGTACTTTAATTCCATTGTTTATGAACTTTTAAAAGTTCCCTTTTAATCACACAGAGCTAATAATGATAAAATTGCATATTTGGTGCTCATCAGCTTTCCCATATACATATGTACATATATGTATGTGTACCATGCACACACACATATATATGTATGTATGTTTAGATAAACACAAGCATATATATATGTGTATATATATATATATGTACATATGCATATGATACATGCTCCTTTGTAATGAGATACTTTATCAGTGAGATCACCACAACTGAGAGGCTAAATGACATACTTAATCATACATGACAGTACTAGTTAGTGGTTTTGTTACTGGCCAGTTAAGTCCAGCTGTTTTTTCCTCACAGTCAATGAAATAAGAGCCAGAGGCTAGAGAAGAAGGGAGTTTATTTCTGTAACCTGTTACAGGGAGAAGTCAGCAAGCACCAACAAACTGACTCAAAAGGCTCAACATGCTTTCAGTATTTCTAAGTACAAGAGATAGTCACGTGCAAGTCCATCCTGACTATCATCAGTCAGTGTCAATAGCTTTCCCTTGAGTATTTATCTTGATTTCTGTTTACTTCAGATACCCATTCCTGGCTTCTCATCTGACAATTCTTTTCTTTTTTTTTTTGGAGAGATTTTTGCTATAGGGCGCATGCGCTCGCAAGACAGACAGAGAGACAGAGAGACAGAAAGCGAGAAATCACCCCCCAGGGGGGATGGCCACACCACAATCCCTTCTCCTCCATTCTCCTCTTGGGATCTTGGGCACTCACGCACACACACTCAGCGTGAGTTTAAGCCACTGGGTCTGGGACTTGAACCGTGGTTGGCTACATGGGAGTCCAGCAACATAGCCATTACGCAACTGCTGGTCCCTCATCTGACAAGTCTTCAAACACATCTCCCTAATGACTCAGGTGAGATTGTTTGGTGAGATTGTTCTCATCAGAGGAAAGGTTCATTTCAAAATGGCTGTAGTCCCGCTGGTCTGCTTCAGTTTGATTCTAGACACCCCTTTTCTCCATCCCTATTCTAACTGGCCTGGCTGGCTCCTGCACACTCTCAGACTTCTCCACAAGAGTAGATGGACTTTCCCACCCTGAGGTAAAACAAGTTTAATGGAAGACCCTGAGGCCTAAAGTCCTGTCAGCAGGGACACTGCCTTTTCCTTAAGGGCTTAAAGGACAAATGACTTCAGCAAAGAGAGCCCAGGGACAAGCTGATCCTGCCAAAGCTATGACCAGTGCTCACACTGACGGGGTGGTGAAGGCTGCTAGGTAGAGGGCTTTGTATATCTGAAGGTCGTAATTCTGCCGATAGGAGGAGGCAGAACTTGGGGGCGAACCCCAACAGGAAGGCAGGCCTATTACCAGACCTACCTACCACCAGGCCCCAACCCACATCAACCAGTGCCTGGGCAGGACACCGACTCTTTTCCACAAAGTGTCCTTTTCACTTTCAGTGCTTTGACTCTGCTCCCTCTGCTTTTCCGCGTCTCTTTAGCCTGTGGAGTTTCAGCTGAAATGTGTTATTTCAGTAAACACCCCAAGAGGAGTAACTTCCTTCTGCCTCAGGGAATCCAGCCATACACAAAGAGATGAGGCCTCCTTCCAGGGGAGCAGGACAGTCTCAGGGCTGCCCTGGGAGGGAGGCAGGTGTCCAAGATTCATTTAAGAGCCACCTGTGTATTTCAGCTCACACCAGGACTTGGAGTCAACTTTTTCCTCCCATATGTTTGTTCTTTTTTTTTTAGAAAATATGAGAAGTTGCAAATGGTTTCATCAATCTGCGGATATTTACTGAGCTCCCACATTTGAGATGCCAAAGGTAGAGTATTGAGGTAGACCTTGGCTAGGTAATAGGATAGAATAGATAGCAGAGGGGAGTCTTGGTAAAACATCGACAAAGGAAATGTGATTTGAGACCAATTAGCCCATTCCAGCCTGAGAAAAACCCACATTCCTCTGTGCCCTTCGTCCCTCTGCCAAAACTAGCATTGTAACCCTAAGGCACACACACACAAAAGGACAATTAGAGTCAAAACCTAAGGCAGTTCAACTCCTAAGTTTGAAATTTTAACTATCCAGGCCTAATAGAAACTATAAACTGATAAGATTAACTGTATAGAAAGTGCCTGCCCGAAAAGATAATCAAAGTCAAGAGGGCCACACTGAGGGGTAAAGGACAATCAGACCCCCAAAGGACAATCAGACCCCTACCTAAATGATGCAAAAATGAATCACTACTGGCCACAGTTAGGGCCAGAAGGACACCCATACCTTGAGCCTAGATGATATAAAAAAGTCTTGAGACCATTAACCACTATTTCTTCATAAAAGCTTTATGAAAACCCATGTGAGGTAGGAGACAGAGACCCTTAGAATATATTTAGGCTATAGGCCCAAAATAAAGTAACAGAATGGCTAAGTTTTGGGATGAAGACACAATAGCTCAGCTGTTGATGAACAGTTTGCTAACAGATTCAGCTTCCAGCAGTGACTTAGTGATCAACTTAAGACAAAGACTTTTTTCTTGGTCCCACCACATTTCAGAAAGAAGGTAATGGTCTTTTATAACCTAAAGCTTTTAGGCAAAGACCATTTCCTGACCTTTGTACTCACCCCCAAATTAGGAAAATAACCAGACCTATCTAGTATGTGACCCCCACCTTGAGGAAAACACATGCACTGCCTGAGAACAAGCAAGGAAAAAGACCTTTTGACTCCGATAAAAATCCCTCACTTCAATTGCTCATTGGCAACCCACTCGGGACCCACTTTCTGCTTGAGAGCCCTGTTCTACCTTCTCTCTCTTAATAAACTCTGCTTGCTTACCTATGTCTGTGTCTCTAATTCTTTGTGAGCTGAATCTCAAGAATCTGTGTCTCACTGAGGATGCTGGGGCCGTGTTCCTGTATCAGTATGAACATAGTAGACACCTTTTATGCTGGGGCCTCCCACCTCATCAGAAGACTGGTAAAAAAAAATGAGTCATCCAAAAAGTCATGATGTATTTTTCTGTGCAAAAATACATCATGACTTTTTGACAACCCAATACATACATCATTATATACAAACAAACAAAAACAAACACAAACCAATACCGGAATGGAATTAATTAGCAGGATGAAGCTACAGAGGACAAAGGAGATGATAGGATGGTCTATAAGACTTTTAGGCTGAGAATGGAAGAATCAACCAGAGCCAAAATTCAAACTCTAAGAAAATGTATTCCAGAGAAGAGAATGCATGCAGGCCTCAAGCAAAACAGCTCAGCATGTTCCAGGAACCGAAAGGCCAGTGAGGCAATAAGTGGAATGAGTTTAGAGACAGCCAAGGGCCCTTGAGTACATTTGGGCTAACACTCAGATGTCCACAGTAACTGAAGCCCTTGGAAGGTCTAGGAAATGGAAATACCTAAGAAACAGACCTCAGAACAGTTTGTCAGACTAATGCTTGGTTTGCTTTGCTTTGCTCTGTCTTCAAAGCAGAACTGCTCATAGTCAGAAAAGCACAGTTATAAATTCCCTTCTAGAAAGGCAGCTGCAAAACTATGAAATGCCTCCAAGGAGAAGAGAGGAAAAAGAGGCACAAGCCTAACTGAATCCTCTCTTGGATAACTGAGAATTCACTTGGAAATGCAAGGACGTGTACATGTCTGTCATCCCAGGCCAGACCTGGTCCGACTTGAAGGACCATAAGCAGCTCAGATTCAATGTGCCCAGACCAACTCTCTCTTGCTTCCCTGCTTCATGACCCTATCCTCTGTAGTGAGCAGCAGCACGAGTGAAAACGGTCTCAATACAACTGGGAAGATAGAGGAAAGGGGGCTCTTACTGAGAGCTTCTTGGAGGTGCTCATCTGAATTGACTAGGGTCTTGATTAGACTAGGGGCTTCATCTGGATTCAGAAAGAGACAAAGAGCAGCTGGCAAAAACCCATGCTGAGACAATGTCTCATCTTGATGGGGAGATTTCTGGACTTGGTCTTCCAAAAGGGTTAGTTCACCCCATAAACATAAGGAGTAATTTTTATTATAATATAAAATACACATTAATGGTTTTTGGTGGTGAATTGATCTGAGAGATGAAGATCAGCTAGTGATTTCTTTAGGATCCCATACCTGCAACCCTCTGCCCCAGGCCTCCTCACATAAACCTACAAGGGGACTAAAATCTGTGAACTCAGCAATGAAAGAAAGCACAAAGATTAGTCCCCTGCACACATGCAGTTTTAATCATATCGCTGCTGCTAAGACCCTTATTCATGACCACTGGTAACGCTGTACACCCAAGTCTGTCAGCCATTGCCTAAACCATGTGGGAGGTGACCTAGAATGGAACACCGGAGGCCTGGAATCTCAGCCTGACCTGGCACTAATGAGCTATGTGGTCTGAAACAAGTACCCCAGCCTCTCTTGGCCTCTGTACTATTTCTTCAACTATAAAGTAAAAGAGTTAAGAATGTTTATTGAAGATCACAGCAGTTCTCAAACTTGAACATGCATCAGAAATCCCTGGAGAGCTTGATAAAACACAGATTACTGGGTGTTGTATCCCACCCCTTCAGTTTTTGGTTCAATACATCTTGAGTGGAGGCCAAGAATTTGTACAGGTTGAGTATCCGCTATCCAAAATGCTTGGGACCAGAAGTGTTTCAGATTTTGGATATATATATATATATATACATACACATATATACATATATATATACACACACACATATATATATATGTATACATATATATACATATATATATACACACACATATATATGTATACATATATATACATATATATATATATACACACACACACATATATATATACACACATGTGTATATATACATATATACGTATATGTATATATATTTTTTATATTTTATTTTGGAATAACTGTATACACATAATGGATATTTTAGGGATGAGACCCAAGTCTAAATGCAAAATTCACTTATGTTTCATACATACCTTATACAGGTAGGTAACCCGATGGTAATTTTGTACAGTATTTTTCAGTTGCACCATTTTGAGACTCACTATATGAGGTCAAGTGGGAAATTTTTCATTTGCGATGTCATGTCAGTGCTCAAATATTACTAGGTTTTGGACTTTTTGGATTTGGGGTTTACTGACTGGGGATGTTCAACCTGTGTTTCTAACAAGTTCCCAGAAGAAGCTGACGCTGCTGGTCCTGGGACCCTCCTTAGAGGACAACTACTCCTAAGATGTCTTCAAGCTAAGCTTTAGCTATGATCACAAACTTCACAAAGCAAGGGCTTTCTCACTGACCTATCTGACAAGGCCGTCCAAGCTACTGTTGTATGCCTGTCTCCCTCAGGGCTCTAGATTGTGTCTGGTTCTGTTCTTTGGCCCATGTGATCTCATGTGATCTTCTTTCAGATGCTTCCTGGTGGTTTCTTCCAGCCCCCATCCCTCCCTCCCCTAGTTTGGCAAGTTTGTACAGATAGAACTCTACATATTTCTGAGTTTCTGGGCTCTGGGATGCTGACAGAGTTTGGTATCATAAGTGGAGAACATTCTGGGTAATACAAAATCTCACTTTTCAGGGCAGGATGAGATGATGAATTAGGAGAGGAAGGGCTTATATCTGACGAGCTTCCTGCAATATTTGGCCCTAAATAATAAAAGAAAGAGAAACTGGTGACCAAGAGAATATATTGGAAGGAAATCAGCACTGGAATTTAAAGTAGAATGTAAAAGATTGTCCAGTTCAGTGATTTTTAAAACATCAGTATTTCTGCAGAACCACATCAGGAGCTGTTTCAGGAGTATCGATTGTTGACTTCTTCAAAGACTCCCAGAAATGCCTGCTGATCAAGCCAAGCTAAGTTAATGAGGCACATGCAATCAGTAGGAACTCAGCAGAGGTGTTAGGATCACATAACGGGGAAGTTGGGGGAGGTATATATATGGTTTCAGGGCCTGGGCTGTGTGATCTTAGGCAGATCTTATAAGGAAGGAAATGGCTGGGACTGGGAAGGGTTTTTATGTCTTAGATTTGCATTTGGCGGGCTCCAAAAAGCCAGTAACTTGAGGCATATCTTGATGAACAAGCTGCTAACCTTGATAACTATTTGCATGGTCTTCTGCCTCATCCGCCAATAACAGAGGTGTCTAGGACACACAGCTAGTCTACTCTTGTTCTGCTTCAAAACTGTTTAAGATGTGGAAAGGAAAATATGCATGTTTTCAGTATTATTTAGAATAAAGGAAATTATGTTGGCCTCAGTTTTCAGCAACTAAGGGAAGGGGTTGACCATGAGGAGGGCATATTTTCTCTTTCCCAAGGAGGAGGCCATTTTTTCTCTTCCCCTGCCCTGCCAATCTACTGGAGCTTCTACATAGTTTTTAAATTTTTTCCTTTTCTTTTTTTTCAAATGTGCTATAGGGTGTTTGCACTCACCAGAGGCAGGGGGTGGTGAGAAATCACCCCTAGGGGAGATAGCCACACCATAATCTCTTCTCTATTCTCAAGATTTTGGGCATGCACACACACACACACACCTGACATGTTTCTCAAACCTCTGGATCCCTGCCTTGAACCACACATTTGGCTATGTGGTGTTAAGCCACCTTAACTACTATGCCACTGGCTAGCACCATATTTTAATTTTCTGTTTTGGACCTCTACATCAAATTTCATTGAAAAAAAAGGCTTTATTTCATTTATTTATTTTTAAAGGGTTAAAAGTCCAGAACTTATACAAACCTCCACTTAGAAGAGAGAATGGAGAGGTGAGGCAACTTGGTTGAGGTTGTTGGCCAACAGCATGGAAGAGCCCCAGGATGCTGGTGCAGGCTCCTCCAGATCCTCCCTGTGCCAGGCCCCAGTCAGGAGAATGATGCTAGGCAGAGCTACAAATTACCCTCACCATCTCAGTAGCCGAGCCCAGTAAAGATGTCTTTGTTCCTCCCATCATGCATGAAAGGGCCAGGCAGCTTTCCTCCATCTTCCATCTTCACTGCTTGAAACATCGGTCTCTCAAGTGCTATAGAGGTAGAGTGGAAAGGAGGAGGTTCACCTGCTCTGAACAACCTCATCTGGGAAACGCACAGCAGGGAATGTCCATGCACAAGCCATTGCCCAAACCTGATGGTGGGGAAGGCTGGGAAATGTGGGAGTACATGAAACATTACTGAGCACTAATTAATTACCTCTGCTTTGCCCCAGGATTTGGGGGTGGACACATTGCCCCATGTTGTGCTGCTTTTATTCCCTACTTCTTGGAGATGAGAGACCAAGAGTAGAAAGTATGAGCTACTTAGCCAGTGTCACACAGGTTGTAACTGTGGTGAGCAGTTGAACCTAGATCTTCCGATTTCATATCAGTCTCCTTGTCTCTCCTCTGCCCTGTTAGGGGAGGAACATGGAGGACCATGAGGTCATGCAAGATCAGTATGGGACAGCAGAGATTGATGTGCATTTGAAGGCAGAAGGGCAGGGACATAAGGACAAGAAGAAACTGAGGTATAGGAGGTTGAAAGGAATACTGGAAAGATCTTGAGGAGACAAGCAAAATTAGAAGCACAGGTAAAATGTTAGCAGATGGAAAGACATGGGATTATTTCCTCTTACAGAAAAGGGAGAGTAAGAACATGGTTTGTAGATAGCGAACAGAACGATTAATGGAGTTCACCTCCCAAAGCCTATATACAAAATTTAAGATTATGCTGACAAATGACAATAAAATGGGATGGAAAGGCACCTGACTTTTCTGAAAAGAGCAAAGTATTTCAATGGTCTGGGCCTGGATGACAGAAGTCTGTGCTTTCGCTGCCAGATCTCTGCGGTTGCAGCCCTGTCCTGACCTGACTTTTGTGATTCTGAGCTCCCTCTGTCATCCTGACTTGCCTCATTACCACTCTCCCTGGCTTTGCTCTGGATTTCCAAGCTCTGTCCTCTGCCATTCCTTGCTCCTACAATTGTATGTCAGGCCTTCTTCCCTTTGCTCCAGGGTAGGCTGGAGGTTGCTGTTCCAGTTAGTCAGGCCTTAGTGATCACTTCCTGGACCACCTTCCTGACCTGGGTCATGACATAAACATCACCTTGCTAGTGATTCGTCATCGCCTGCCTTGATTCACCTACTTTGAGAATCACTGTTGATGATTTTCTCTCTATTCTTTTGACTTATTGGTAAGCCGTTCCTTGGAACGCCTTTAACCCTTCCAATAGTAACAGTCCTCATATCTGTATCACCAAAATGGCTTGAGGGAATCAAACTTATCTTGTTATTTTGTCTAAGAGAAAATAAGGAAGACCATCTTTCTAAGGAGAGTCAATAGGCTGCTTGAGTTTGCGTTCTAGATCCACCTCTAGAATACTCTTAAGACTTTAGGTGGATTACTTAATCTCTCTGTGCCTCTCATTCTTAATCTGTAAAATGAGCATATTAACAGTTTCCACCTCATAGGGTGATTCCAAGTATTAACATGAAGTTCACATATGTAAATACACTGAAAATAATGATAATCATAAAAGCACTCACCATCACCACTATTGTTATTAAATACTCAAGTAATACAATACAGGGTCAAAAATAAAAATGGTTTTGCTATTTGTTCATTGGAAAGATTATATCACTGCTTGTTTTATTCCAAGAACAAAGAATTACTGGTGGACCAGATTGTTCATTTGTTCCTAATAGCGTTTCTGTAGGTTCACATATGAAATGGACATTCTGAATTTGATGGAAATGTGGTTGCAATTTTAGTCACATTACAGTTTTATAGTCTACCCACAGGAAACACTGCAATGAGAGGGCTGCTTTTATCTCAAGTTATAAAAGAAAGTGTTATTGAAGCCAGGACAAGGGAGAAATCTTGTCACATTGCCATCAGAATGAAAAGAAAAGTCTTCACAGACTGATCCTGCTGCTTGTTTATATTAAGGAATCTGGGCTCAGCTCACTGTGAAAATCGGCCATGGCATTTGGTATTATCCCTTTGAGGCTTAGAAGACCGCTGGGAGAAGGCCAGTCTAACCTATGGAACATGGCAGGCTGAGCAGCCGAGCTCCACTCTTGGCAAAAGCTGCTGCTTGAAAACAAATAAAGGAAGAGCCAGGTGGTGAGGGGAGAGGCTGTGGAAAGACCCAGGGAAGCTGAGATAAACCTAACTCAGGATACAGGATGAGTGTATTTACTCTGGCATTGAGAGAATGGCTTGGGCTGTTTCCACTGTGCTATCTCAGCAATGTCTTCTGTTTGGCCACATTGTAGTCACTATCAGGCTAAAAGCCTTTAAAATAACAGCTCTTAGACTTTTGAGGTGGAAATGTGTATTTAAGGAAAAGAAATCTCCCATGTTGAGAGACCACAGAGCCCTTCTTTCTAGTCCCACTAGAGCCATAGAGAAGAGAAAAGGCAAGGTTTCCTCTCATGATTTGCCCTGCATCCTGATCCAAACACCTATTCCAATTGATTGACTGGATGTGGAGAGTTTTCACATTTTTATTCATTTAAATTTTAAAAAAATTATTGTATCGTAAGGGTACCACTTGGAAATTTTCACAAGCTGAATATATCCACATAACTAACACTAAAGTCAAGAAATAGGACATGAGCAGCCCCGCCCCCTCCCACCAAAGCCCTCTTGTGTCACTACTTTCCCTAGAGCCAACCACTATGGACTTCTAACAGATTAAATTAGATTTGCCTTTCTGGTACCTCATGTAAGTGGAATAATTCAGTATCACTCTTTTGTATTTGACATTTTTTTTAAATATAAAAGAGACAAAGAAAGAGAGAGAGAAAGAGAAAGACAGGGAGACAAATACTTCAACAGAATAGGATCCCCACGCCTCAGTCTACCCCTAGTGTCGGTTGACCTGGATCACAGACGTATGTGTGTATGCCTGGCATGCTCAGAGAGGTCCCAGGACATGAACCTAGGACCATTTCCCATGTGGGTCCAGCTGTATCACCATTGCATCACCACCTGGCCCTGTGTCTGGCATTTTCCTCTCATATTGTGTTAGTGAAATTCACCCATAGTGTTAGCTGTGGTTTCAGATCATTCTTTGCTATATAGAATTCCATAGTGTGAATATCCCAAAATCCATTTCTTTGATTTACTGTTGCTAGACATTGGATAGTTTCTACTTGGACTTTCTGACTAGTGTTGCTATCAGTGTTTTAGTACACATTTTTGGTGAACACATGTACAT
This sequence comes from Tupaia belangeri chinensis, assembly GCF_000334495.1. Lineage (NCBI taxonomy): Eukaryota > Metazoa > Chordata > Mammalia > Scandentia > Tupaiidae > Tupaia > Tupaia belangeri. The sequence goes on from NW_006160001.1 coordinate 6,322,135, forward strand.
GTTTTAGGGAATGCACGTGCACACACACACACACACACACACACACACACACATACACATACACACACACATTCCTAGGAGTCAAGCTGCTGGGTCACACAATATAGACATGTTAAGCTTTAGCTGATACTGCCAGTCTGGCAAAATTGACTGTATAAGTGTACACTCCCGTCAGCAGTGTATGAAGTTTCATTCAACTTTCACTTCCCTTGGTCCAGAACCAGGAAGATAGATCGAATGTAAAATAAACATATATAACAAAGAACATACAATTGCACTTCAAAAAAAAAAAAACCACATAATTTTCAAAGCAGGGCTAGTACAGTTGTTGCTCACCTCAGCTGCTCTTTGCCTGACTACCAAGATTTACCTCATTCTTTCTTCCTTGAGACTTCAATTCCTCATTGACATAAACACAGATAAAATTCTTAATTCTGGTTTCCCTATGACCTCAAGAATCCTATTCAGCATCCAAGGTTGATGGTTGTCATAAGTGAACTGAATCTTCATTACCTATTTATGAATGAACATAGAACAAATTTGGAATATGTATTTTTTTTAATCCAAAACAAACAAACATAAAAACAAACAAAAAACCCCAAAACTTGATGAAATTGGAAAATAAAGCCACGTTTTAAAATTGGCAACCTTTTCTTCTGGTGATAATGGGAGAATGAAAGATATTAAGAGCTTTCCAAGAAGCTTAATATGGGGGCCAGAAATCTCTTTCATTCTCACCAGTAATTTCATCTTAACCCCATTGTTCAATGAGAATCGTTCAGAATTTTACAAGTCCCTGGATATCTTCCATTATAGATGTTTTTATAAGCAGCATATTTTCCTGTGGAATGTTTAGAAAATATTTATAATGAAGATATTGGATTTGAGGTTGTGAATGCAGGTGGGTAAGGTCACTGTACAAATTAACCAATAATATTTAGATATTTAAAGTAAATATCCATGAGTGTTTTGAATCATCTCTTCCACCTTCACCCTCTATCACTGGCAAGTACTTTTATTTGGCTTCTATCTTTTGATAATTTGTTAACATTTTTTCTTTTGATTGGGCTATGGACAAAATACTTTTTAAAAAAATATGGTATTTGTTTGTGATAGCAACTTCTCCATTTTTAAGAGAGCTAGTAAGGTCATTGCTTTCTATGCTGCCTTAAAGTTCATATTAATAAATTAACTTACATTCCAGCTAGTAAGGAGGACAAAAGTCAGTGGACTAGGAGTTGAAGGATGTTTGTCCGTTAGTAAAAAATTAGGTTCATGAGTTTTATGTGCTTCTTTTAGGGATGAACCCTCTTACTATTATTGGAAGTAGGTAATTCTGTGAAACCTCAGTATTCAAGAGCTGGGCTTAGATGTGGCCAAGCTGAAATCCCTTCTCCTTCACAGCTCCACTCTATCGGAATTGGCATGTACACACATTCACCTGATGTGTTTTTCAAGCTTCCAAGGCCAGGACTTTATCTACTTGGCTGATCATGTAGGATCTGGCTGCCTCAACTACCAGGCCATGGGGTCAGCCTACTCCTGAAAGTTCTGATTTTTGAATTGTTTAGACTTCTGAGACAAATAAGTAGTATTACACACTCACATCCAAGCTTTTAGTCTCTACCTACAGGGTAGATATCACACCAAGTCTTCCACACTTACATTTAGAAAGGACATTGGTATCAGACAAGATCACATTTCTTACTCTGAATAATAATAACCAAAATAACTAGTTATTACCATTTTCCCCATGTTTCAGAAATAGTTTTATTTCTCTTGACAGTGAGTTTTTGTCTTATAACCAGTCTGACTTGAATAACTAATGTTTCTCTTTTATCAGTATGGTTGGAACTGACTAGACAGAATACAGTGACTCTTATTTTCTTTTTATTAGTCTCACTTTTGTTTATTTTATTTCCTCCCCTGTTTTTCTTACCTTTTTTTTTTTTTTTTGCTGTCTTTTCATTTACTTGGCCAGTGTCTATATTTGGGAGCCATATCAATTCCTTTGTGAAATAAAACAGACTATGTATACAAATTTCCAAATGTGGTTTATTTCCAAATTCCAGCCTGTGATGTCTCATGGTTTTGAGGATCAAAAATGCTTCATAACCAGAGAAAAAAAATGTTGTAGCTTCAAGTATGTATTTTTAAAAGTTCTCGTTAAAACATTTTTTAAAATGAAATTAATTTGTTAGATCACACTCTAGAAGTCCAATGGCAATGCCATGGCTTCAAATATGGTTTAATCTTGGGGCTGGCAGGTGGCGTGGTTATTGGGGGCACTGGACTCCCTCATGGCCAACCATGGTTCAAGTTCCAGACCTGGTGGCTTGCTTTCTCACTTTTGAGCTCTCTCTTTCTCTTGCTCTGTCCCTCTCTGGTCAAATTAAAATAAATAAATAAAGATAAATAAAATAATTCTTTTAAAAAATATGGTTTGATCAGGACTCCCAACTTGGTTTTCTCTCTGTGTTTTTTTTTGTCTTTTTTTATTTTTTTAATTTATTTTAGGTTAGACCTTATGTCAGTTCCATCCTGGGACTTCTTTTTGTAAAGTTTTTGACAACTAATCAGGATATTAGTTTGCATGTTGGTGGTTTCTGTTTATTTAGTTCTGGAACTTGATATCCTCAGCAATGAGCTAATAGAACTTGCGGCTGTTGCTGACTGGACATATTTATATACAATAAGTCTTGATAAAACAATATGGGCTGAGAAGTATAAGTATAGCTCTCTGATTAGCCCTTTAGATAATACTGATTGTTTCTTTTGTTGCATTTTGCATTATGAATCAAACTCAAAGAACTAAATGGATACATCTCTTCAGTTTCAGAAGCATCAATTCAGAGCCTTAAAGCCTTAGATTACAGGCCTCCTACAGTTACATATCCAGTGTGGAATTTGGGATATTTGACATGTATTTGTTTAAAATCAAGATAAAAATCTGTACCAAGTTCTGAATTTATTTTAAAATGAAGCCAAGCTACACAGTCTAGCAAAATCCCCATGTTCTGCCATGAGCTGAATTGCTGTTGGGTCCAGGCCATGACCCAGTCAGTTGTTCACAGGCAGCGTTACAGGTTCCAAAGACAGATGTTGGATCAAGTAGGCCAGATTCCCAGTGTCCAGCAGGAGGACACTGTATTAACTTATTTCAACTGTCTTCACCTCATTGTGCAAGAGAGACTCAGTAGGCTAAAGGGATGAGAGATTTGAGTCAAGAGGCCAAACTAGTTTATCTTTACTAGCTTGCTAGTAAATCATCACAGTTTCTCGCTTCTTGCAGTGATTTTGACCATGCCTTATCTCCACCTATTATCTTAGTAAGCCTTGCCAACTCTTTTAGCCACCTATCACCCCTTCAGTTGCACACTCAATTGAGTCTATGTGGTTTAGTCAAGTATACTCATTGCACCTCTGCAAGAGGCACATCCACTACAAAGGTGAGGTTTTATGATTTTCTTCTCCCAACCTGCATTTACTCCTGTCTATGCAGTTCTTCCCTGGAAGCCAAGCTTTTATTACTAGTTTATTTATTTATTTATTTATTTGAGAAGTTTTTGCTATAGGGCGTGTGTGCTCGCCAGACAGACAGAGACAGAGAGATATAAAGTGAGAACTCACCCCCTGGGGGGATGGCCATGCTGCAATCCCTTCTCCTTCATTCTCTTCTCAGGATCTTGGGCACGCACACACATGCGCCCAGTGTGAGTTTTAAGCCATCGGGTCCGGGACTTGAACCACGGTCGACTACATGGGAGTCCAGCGACATAGCCATTACACTAACTGCTGGTCCCTATTACTGGTCTATTTTCGAAGCCTACCGAAGAACAGTTGAAAATTTTAACTGTAGAGTTAGTGTGTACATTTGGCATTTTTTGATATAATGAGACCTCCTGCCATAATCCAAAGTTCTGGTGCTATCTTTGCTATTAATTGATAGTGAGATTTTTAGGTCTTTAATTTTTTGGCCAGTTTTATTTGTTGGATCGAAGAAAATTTTTAAGAGAGATTTTTGCTATAGGGCACATGTGCTCACCAGAAAGACAGAAGGAGATAGACAAGAAATCACACCCTGTGGGGGATGGCCATAATCTCTTCTCCTCCATTCTCCTCTCAGGATTTTGGACATACATACACATGTGCCTGGAGTGAGTTTGAAGCCACTGGGTCTGAGACCTGAACCACGACTGGCCATGTGGAATTCCAGTGATGTAACCATTATGCCATCTGCTGATCCCATGTTGGATCGATTACTAATAACAATATATAATACCTATTATTTATATTGTACCAGTCACTGTTATCCATGTTTCATGTATCAACTCATTTTACCCTTAGAAGAATTAGAGAAGACAAATTCCAGCATATCCCTATATTATAGATGAGAAACTAAGGAGAAGCAAAGTCAAAGAGACTATACAAAGTCACTCAGGAGTTTCTCAGAAGTAGTACTAATTGGGCTTTGAAATCCTGCCCAAACTTTATTCTATCCTGTCTGAGTTGTATACTAGAACATCCTAAGAACATATGGAAATATTACTTTTAAAATTATAAATTGAAGCTTAAATGACTGAGTAAATATTTACAGATTCACATAAAAACAAACAAACAAACAAACAGAAAACTAAGATTAAGATACCTCCATTCTGTGTGTAACTTCGGGGACACCATATCTCTCCGGGATTCAGTATATTCTCTGTGTTTAAGGAAAAATTGTACTTCCAAGTTCGAAAAAATAATAAATACGGGTAGATACCCAGAGTGGAATTGCTGAATCATATGGTAGTTTTATCAACCCAAAGGATGGGAAATACACTCGGTTGGAAAAACACTTCCACATCCATGTTTATTGAGGCATTATTCATGATTGCCAAGACCCAATGTCCAAGAACAGATGAATAGATTGAAAAAGTATGGAACATATACACTATGAAATACTACTCAGCCATAAAAAAAGCAATAAGACCCTGGCACTTGATAGAAAGTGGACAAATATGGAAGATTTTATGCTAAGTGAAACAAATCAGACTATGAAAGAGAGGTATTTAATGTTCCCACTAAATATATACCAAATACCTGCACTCTGTGGCACAAACTGAAATACTGGAAGGCATAAAAGCATGGAGAGAAACTGTGAACACTAAAGACAGTGTTGGAGGAAGGTGGACAATGGAGGGTTGGGAGGGGTCAAGGGGAAAAAAATCAAAACTTAGACACAAAATGGATAATAATCTATTGGTGATAATGTGTATGATAATGTCTTTGATAGGACTGATATGCAGCATATTCATGCTAGGAAGAATCATTTTGTATGTTGTGGAGACATACAGTGGTTAAATATAAAAAAAGAAAAGAGATGAAAGAAAGCATAAAAATATAAAAACACCAAAAAAGATAGTAAATACAATAATGCTAATTCTGTAGACATGTTTTAGAGTGAAAACTATGAGTGGTGAGGAAGGTAACGATCATAATTTTTGGCATTCATTGTATAGCCCCTTCTATGGAAGGACTTTGTGTTTGTTGACATATTTTGTTCTTTTAGAGAGTGACAGTAGGGTGGAGTGCTTGGATCATGCAGAGGGTTTGGAAGGATACCAATGTCTATTTGTGCAGCACAAACCGTAGGGCCTGGAGACCTGGCTGGGTCAGCTGCAGCTCAGCAAGGGCTTTAATTTAGAATTTCCTGAGCCACTTGTAGATCCAAAATATTTCATATGTGTTTCAAAATAGCAATTGAAAAGGAAGCAAAAACAGCCAGTCAGCTGTAAAACTTGTATGATACCTAGCAACTGGGCCAGGTCACTCAAGGTTGTCAGCCCTGGGGACACAATACATTGGAAAGTTCCATGTTAATATGGATGGAGGTTGGAGTGAGATGGAAGGGAGAAAGTTCAAGGTTTTGGGAATAAATTGAGTGACGCCAGTCAGTTACTATCTGGATTGATCTGGATGTGAAGGGTATTGTCTGGGTGATAAAGCTGTTCTGGGACAAGACATGGTATTCAAAAATGATGGAGCTGAAAGTTGTTAAGGGACTGATAACTAGAATACACAGGGAACTCAAGCAGCTTACCCAGAAGAAAATGATTAACCCAATTAAAAGATGGGAAAATGAGCTGAATAAACAACTCTCTAAGGAAGACATACAAACAACCAAAAAGCATATGAAAAAATGCTCAACATCTCTCAGGGTAAGGGAGATGCAGATCAAAATCACAATAAGATACCACCTAACCCCAGTCAGACTGGCCAAGATTAAAAATACAAATAATGATAAGTGCTAGAGGGGACGTGGTGAGAGGGGAACGCTCCTACCTTGTTGGTGGGAAGGCAAATTGGTCCAGCCACTGTAGAGAACAATATGGAAGTTCCTCAAAGACCTTCGAATAGAACTACCATATGATCCAGCAATTCCACTCCTGGTTACCTACCCAAAGTACAGGAGGGCACTCAGTCAGAAAAGTGCTTGCACAACTATTTTCATTGCAGCATTATTCACGATTGCTAAGACTTGGAACCAACCCAAATGTCACAAACTGATGAATGGATTGAAAAATTGTGCCACATATACTCCACAGAATACTATTTAGCCATGAGAAACAACAAGGCCCTGGAATTTGATAAAAAGTGGACAAATATGGAAGATATGTTGCAGAGTGAAGCAAGTCAGGCTATGAAAGAGAGACATTGTATGCCTCCACTTAACATATACCAACTGTCCGCACTCTATGGTAGAGACTGAACGACTGGAGAACATAAAAGTATTAAACATTGTAATGGACAGTAGAGACAAACTGGAAAGAGAGTGTGGGAGGTGAAGAGTGTAGGAAAGGGAATTTTTGGGGAAAACGACCAGTAACTACCACAAAGGCACAAGAAATATGAGAAATCAAGAAAATATCTCTCGCCCAGGGGAAGAACTGTCCTTCATCATCCACAGACATTACAATGGAACTGGTGGAAATGTCAGATAAAGAATTTAGGATATTCATAGTGACAAAACTAACAGAGATGCAAGAGAGGAGAGATAATGAACTATGGAAAATGCAGGAGAAAAGAGACAATGAGTTCTAGGAGGTGAGGAAGTTCTTTCACAATCTGAAAGAGGAAATACACACCATAAAAAAGAATCAAACAGATTCTTAGAGAATATTAGAGATGAAGGATGTAATACAGAAAATCAAAACCTCCCTTGAAAGTATTAAAAGCAGATTAGATCATGTAGACGATTGAATCTCAGATGTAGAAGACAGAACCTCTGACCTAGAAAAATGCACCCAAAAGACTTAGAAAATAACCCCGAAAATTGAGAATAAGATACGAGTAATACTAGATGCCCAAACATCCTGATAATTGGTATCCCAGAAGATGAAGAAACTAATCAGGGCATCGATAATCTATTCTATAAAATCCTGGAAGAAAACTTTGTAAACCTAAAGAGGCATTCAAATATCAGACCCAAGAAATACAAAGGACCCCACATAGAATCAACCCAAGAAGATTTTCTCCATAGAAGAGCTTCTCATCTGGCACATCATAGCCAGACTGTCCACAGACAGAGACCAGATACTAAAATTGGTAAGAGGAAAACATCAAATTACTTTCAAAGGATATCCCATCAGGCTAACATTGGACCTCTTATTAGAAACAATGCAAGCAAGGAAAGAATGGGAAAATATATTCAAAGTGTTAAGTGAAAAATAATTTTAACAAAAAGTACTATATCTAGCAAGATTATCCTTCATATGGGAAGAAAAGATTAAAACATTCTCTGATAAACAAAACCTGAAAGAATTTACCAATACCTGACCAGCTCTTCAAGAAGTTCTGAAGGGAGTACTACACCAGGAAAACTAAAGACTGAGAAACAAATATGAGAACAAAAAATGACCAAGATAAAGGCCAACTTAATGTAGGGACAAGTTCTGAAATATCAGTAAGAACATTGAATGTTAACGGAAAGGTCAGACAACAGTAACACTGTAAATTCAACAAAAGAGATTACATGAGACTGGACAGGTGAAACAAAATTCTGACCTTTTTCTAAAACATTACTGATTTGTTTCTAAGCTTTGTCTTCCAGATTTAAGGATTTTTGCTTACTTTTGAGTTGTTGATAGATTCAGCAATTTGTTAAAAAAATTTTTAAATTGAAACAAACTTTTCTCCCTTCTTGACCCCTTTGCAATTGGAAACTATTTGTGAGCACTCTTATTTTGTGGCAGAATGGTTATTTGCCACAAAATAAGTTATTTGCATAAGTTCAACAATGAAATAGTATCTGTTGCCTTGCATTAGAAATTGAATTCTTCTGGGGCTTTGTGCAAATAACAGGCCAAATTGAGATTAACCTATTTATTATATTTTTGAAAATAAGTTAGTTTATACCTCTCTTTAGTATGGAGAATGGGGAATGGAGAGAGAAAAACAATGTTTCAGAAGAAAATTACAGTGCAATTGTCACTAGATTCTAGCTTTGTCCATACTTTTAGCTCAAGCTCTTTTGTGAATCAATAAGATGTGTTAAAAAAAAAAAAAGTTTAGGGAACCAGCAGTTAGCGTAATGGCTATGTCGCTGGACTCCCACGTAGTCGACCGCGGTTCGTGTCCCGGACCCGGCTCACGCCGGGCGCGTGTGCGTGCGTGCCCAAGATCCCGAGAGGAGAATGGAGGAGAAGGGATTGCGGCGTGACCATCCCCCCTGGGGGGTGATTTCTCGCTTTCTGTCTCTATGTCTCTCTCTGTCTGTCTGGCGAGCACACGCGCCCTATAGCGAAAATCTCTCCAAAAAAAAAAAAAAAAAAAAAAAAAAAAAAAAAAAAAAAAAAAAAAAAAGTTTAGTATGGAAAGTAGAGCGGGGAAAGGGGAAGGAAAAAATCTCATAAAAGTATGCTTAATAGACAAAAATGAGAAGCTATTTGCTGATGATAAAATATATAGTAATAGCTTTATTTTGACTGACATATGCATGCATGGTATTTGTGTTGGAAAAAGAAATGTATACTGTAAAGATGTGTGATTAAATGTAAATAAATTCTTTTAAAAAGACAGAAAAAGAATCAGCTAGCTATCTTTGTGAGGGTCTATTTCTGGGATCCTTATTTCCTTTTGTAGGTTTCTTGGATTTCTCCCACCATGCTGGCTTGTATAGATTCAGAAATAGAAGGTTTTTTTTTTTTTAAGAATTATCTATTTATTTTATTTATTATTATTTTAAAAACTTGCTACAGAGCACATACGAGAGAGAGAGACAGAGAGAGAGAGAGAAAGCTGTCAGTTCCAGGACTCAAACTACAGTCAGCCATGTAGAAGTCCAGCACCTTATTCGCTATGCCACCTACTAGCCCCCAAGATGCTTTTAATAAGCAAAGTGTAACATACAGGAGAGCAGATGCGCTCCAGTCCTCTGGAAAATGAAGATAATTTAAAATTAGGTGATTTGGAATTATCCAAGTCATTCTGAATTCCTAAAAGACCATGGATTCCTTCTCTCAGCACTCTTGCCTGATCTGCTCTCCTTTCTCTTCTACTTAGCTACATTCTTTTTTAAAAAATAATTATTTATTTTATTTTATTTATTCATTCATTTTATTTTTTAGTTTGACCAGAGAGAGACAGAGGGTGAGAGTGAGAGAGAGAGGAAGTGAGAAAGCAAGCCACCAGCTGTGTGACTTGACCCCTGGTTGGCCATGTGGGAGTGTCCAGTGCCTTAACCACCACGCCACCTGCTGGTCCCTACTTAGCTACATTCTATACATGCCAAAAGAGTTTCTTACTACGTTAAGAAATAAGTCTGCTCCATCTGCTTCCTAACTAGATGGTGGGTTCCTCAGTGGCAGTGAAGTCAGTTTTCTTCATCTCTGTAATTTCAGGGCTCAGCATGGTGACTAGCTAATAGCAGGTGCTCATTAAATCCAGCTTTCTCCCTTCCCTTTTAACTCCTCTCATGACTCTTAGTGACAATTAATCTCTGTGATTAAATTAATTACTAAGATTATTGTTTGTATGATTCTGTTATTTTTGCTGATATTTTGTCTTCTCTAATAGATAAGAGAACATCTTGAGAGTAAAGGCAGTATATATTTTATGCTTTTCCCTATAGAGCCTAGTGCAGTCCTGGCAGATTCTAAACACACGGGCGATACCTTATGCCTAATATCACAGTTTATGTATATTGGATTGATGACTACTCCATCTTTGATAAAATTCCAGAGCCCCTATCTTTAATGTCAGGAGGACCCAAAGTTGTATCTTAAAGGAGTTGTATGTGGCAGATTGGTAGATGTGTGGTAAGAGTTGCCTTCTTGAGAAAATAAAGAATCAATGGAGTAGGATTAGACAATAAAACTTACATCCTTGAAATGTATATCCCAGAAAAGCAAGCACATTTTCAGAGGACAGTATCTCAGGTTGATCATGTTAAGCCAAAGAAATGCTGTCTGGAATCTCCTAACCTCAAGAAGGCAGAAGTGGGCAGAGGCATGAAAGTTAAATGAAGAGTGGTTGACCTGCATTGACGGATGGAGTCCTAAGACATGGAGAGAACGTCGCAGAGGTTATCCAGTGCTAATAAATAATTCTATTCCTAAAGAATAATACTGAACTCTAGTCCTTCCATAGTTTCTCTAGTTCTGGAAGCAGGCTGCCAGGGCAAATTTTTCTTCCCCTCCTTTGCTTTTCCCAGAAAGTCAGCTGTGTGATGTTGGGTGACCCTTTCTGCCCTCGCCAGCTGTGACACTGCCCCTGGTCTCAGCCACTAATTAATGGAGGGAAGAACCAACTAAACTGCAGTCAAAGATACAGGAAGGGTCCAGAGAAAGAATTTTAATTTATGTTGTTGTCAAGCCTCATTTAAATGGAATGCTTTGGACATAGGATTTTCTGGCTAATTAAAAATTGCCACTTGAAGCCAGAAAAACCTTATTTTGATAACTCTTGTGGTTGAAATATTAATGTCTTAATAAGCACATTTTAGTGATTGTGAAACAGGAATTGGTGACTGAGTTTCTTTAGGGACCTAAAATCACTGTGGAAATTATAGATTTCCACATAGAAAGTGCAGTAAATCAGGTAGATCTATATATTCACTTCGATATCCATTATCTATCCTGGAAGTTACTTTAAAAAACATTCACATGATATCCACTATATGCAATGGAAGTTACTTTTTAAAAATGCATCAAAAATTTTCATTAAAAGGGCCAACAGGTATCCTAGTGGTTAAGGCACTGGACACCCACAGGGCTGACTGCAGTTGGAGTCCTGGACCTTGGTAGCTTAAAAATCATGCTGTGTGTGTGTGTGTGTGTGTGTGTGTGTGTGTGTGTGTGTGTGCGTGTGTGTGCCTAGAATCCCAAGTGAATGGAGAAGAGATTGCAGCATGGCCATACCCCTGGGGAAAGATTTCTCACTTTTCCTCTCACTGTCTGTCTCCAGTGAGCACACTCACCCTATGGCAAACACTTTAAAAAAATTCACTGAGATTTATATAATGTAAATTTACCTTTTTAGCCATTCTACACATACAGTTCAGGGGCCTTAGGTACATTCATCTATTTATAGCTCCAGAACTGTTTTCACATTCCCAAACCAAAATTGTACCAATGAAATCATAACGCCCATGCCCTCCTTGACCCCCAGCCCCTGAAAATCACTTTTCTATTTTTTGCTTCTATGAATTCTACTACACTAAGTACCTCATGTAAGTGGAATCATATAGTATTTGTCCTTTTGTGTCTGGTTTATTTGACTTAGCATAGTGTCTTCAAGGTTCATCTATGTGGTTGGATGTGTCAGAATTTCCTTTGTTTTTAAGGCTGAATCCATTTTGTATAAACTGCATTTTGTTTATCTGTTCATCTATTTATGGACATTAAGTTACTTGTAAAAATAAATCTCTGCATCAAGATTTGCTGGTATCTATTCTCTCCCCTACCCTGCCCAAACTTTCTTGCTCCTGAAAAAAAAAAAAAAAAAGAATGGAAGACAAGTGATAAAAGTTACATAATTCTAAGGGCTACTCCCTTGTCACTTTCTCTAGTTCAAGGAAAGTTAGAAATAGTTCAGTTCAGTATTTGTGAGATTTAGAATCCTGCTTCAGAGCCAAACTCTGGCCACCATCAGCTTATGGGACTGGGTATCTTGGATTGTGACCTAGCCCTACATAGTCCAACTCTAGTTCTTTCTGTGAGCAATTTCCTCTTGCCACTGGATACTGCTGCCAGAACTTCCCGTATCTCTGCTCCTATTTTGGTCATTGATATCTTTGGGATATGGAGTATGCACTCCCATTCTGGCAGGTAACTCCTTCCCAGAGTGAGGTGGAAAGACAAGGAAAAGCACCACAGTCCCTGCCTAATGCTGGCATGACCTTCACCAGCATGTGGTGTCCAGTCTGGCTCATCCTGCATGAAGGAGGCCCAAGGAGCCTTTGAAACTTACGAAAGGCCCAGTATCCTGCCATCCTTGATGCTGTTTTTGTCTCTGATTGTAGATACATAATGTGCCCTACAATTATTGCTGTCTTCCTGAATTCCTCCTGCCCTGAGCTGCTTAGGACCAGCTCAGGATTTAGAATTCATTGAGTCTCATGGAGCCCAAATGAGTGTTTTGCAGGCTTTAGCTACTTCTAGTGTCTTTAGAGTAATTGTCTTTGTTACTGTCCCAAGGTCAGGCCCCAAAGAGCCCATGTTTGATGAATGAATAATGGAATTCAGATAAGATTCACTAGGATGTGAATACAGGCACTCTTCATGTAATGGTAGTTCTGTTCCTATGACCAGATGGGGATAAGCAAGCATCTTAAAGGTGGATATCTTGTGGTGTGTCACAGTGCCATAAGGTATGTATTTCTCAATAGATATCATGCAATACCACACTACAATAATGTAATTATGTCCATAAAAAAATCATACATAAAATAAGTATCATAAAGTGACAAGATACGCCACAGCACAATAATACAAATCCTGTGTAATTGCTTTTCTTTATTCTTAATATGACTATAGGTACATAATAAAGTACAAATTTATAAACAAAATAAGTAGTCTTACATGATTGTGAACATTTCATATAGTGACTAACCATTGCAGGAACCGAAGACTGAAAAAGAGAATCCATAAGACTCATATAGACTGAAAAGGGAGATTTCCCCATGCTAGAAAACTGGTTGTAGTCTGAGTGGTCATTAAATAGGTCATTAAATGAGGAATCTCTGTATCCTATTTTCTTTCTTTTTTTAAAAAATTATTTATTTTACATTCATTCACTGAACATAACCATGGCATACAAAATGTGATTTCCCATCCAGAATATATTGCCTAGTGGCTTAATCACACATGTTATCATCAACAAAAAATTTTCCATTTCTTATTTCATATATGTACATATATATATTTTTTTCCCATTTCTCAGCCTCTGTCATTTCCCACCCATGTCCCACACTGTCTCTGGTATCTACAGTTACTTTCCACTTTTTTTTTTCTTTCCTCACATTTTATTGATTCACAAAATAATTAATCTAACTGTATCATATTTTTTGACTTTTATATACTACCCTGCTCCCACAAACACATATTAAGTGAATGAATTTATATATTCATTCAACAAATCTTTAATGCTTGTTTAAACACCTCCAGGCTCTTTGCTGAGTCTTGAGCTACACAGATGATTGGGACACAATCCAATTCTTCTTTGTTGATGAAGCCTTCTCTCTCAGTGAGATGGCATTCAAAATGGGAAGCTGACCTAAGCTTAAGAAAATGAAATGAAACAGAGCTTGGAGGTAAGAGATTAATATTGATAAAATAGAGAGTTTATTTTTTAGCAATGGTTGTGTGTGTGTGTGTGTGTGTGTGTGTGTGTGTGTGTGTGTGCGTGTGTGTGCCTAGAATCCCAAGTGAATGGAGAAGAGATTGCAGCATGGCCATACCCCTGGGGAAAGATTTCTCACTTTTCCTCTCACTGTCTGTCTCCAGTGAGCACACTCACCCTATGGCAAACACTTTAAAAAAATTCACTGAGATTTATATAATGTAAATTTACCTTTTTAGCCATTCTACACATACAGTTCAGGGGCCTTAGGTACATTCATCTATTTATAGCTCCAGAACTGTTTTCACATTCCCAAACCAAAATTGTACCAATGAAATCATAACGCCCATGCCCTCCTTGACCCCCAGCCCCTGAAAATCACTTTTCTATTTTTTGCTTCTATGAATTCTACTACACTAAGTACCTCATGTAAGTGGAATCATATAGTATTTGTCCTTTTGTGTCTGGTTTATTTGACTTAGCATAGTGTCTTCAAGGTTCATCTATGTGGTTGGATGTGTCAGAATTTCCTTTGTTTTTAAGGCTGAATCCATTTTGTATAAACTGCATTTTGTTTATCTGTTCATCTATTTATGGACATTAAGTTACTTGTAAAAATAAATCTCTGCATCAAGATTTGCTGGTATCTATTCTCTCCCCTACCCTGCCCAAACTTTCTTGCTCCTGAAAAAAAAAAAAAAAAAGAATGGAAGACAAGTGATAAAAGTTACATAATTCTAAGGGCTACTCCCTTGTCACTTTCTCTAGTTCAAGGAAAGTTAGAAATAGTTCAGTTCAGTATTTGTGAGATTTAGAATCCTGCTTCAGAGCCAAACTCTGGCCACCATCAGCTTATGGGACTGGGTATCTTGGATTGTGACCTAGCCCTACATAGTCCAACTCTAGTTCTTTCTGTGAGCAATTTCCTCTTGCCACTGGATACTGCTGCCAGAACTTCCCGTATCTCTGCTCCTATTTTGGTCATTGATATCTTTGGGATATGGAGTATGCACTCCCATTCTGGCAGGTAACTCCTTCCCAGAGTGAGGTGGAAAGACAAGGAAAAGCACCACAGTCCCTGCCTAATGCTGGCATGACCTTCACCAGCATGTGGTGTCCAGTCTGGCTCATCCTGCATGAAGGAGGCCCAAGGAGCCTTTGAAACTTACGAAAGGCCCAGTATCCTGCCATCCTTGATGCTGTTTTTGTCTCTGATTGTAGATACATAATGTGCCCTACAATTATTGCTGTCTTCCTGAATTCCTCCTGCCCTGAGCTGCTTAGGACCAGCTCAGGATTTAGAATTCATTGAGTCTCATGGAGCCCAAATGAGTGTTTTGCAGGCTTTAGCTACTTCTAGTGTCTTTAGAGTAATTGTCTTTGTTACTGTCCCAAGGTCAGGCCCCAAAGAGCCCATGTTTGATGAATGAATAATGGAATTCAGATAAGATTCACTAGGATGTGAATACAGGCACTCTTCATGTAATGGTAGTTCTGTTCCTATGACCAGATGGGGATAAGCAAGCATCTTAAAGGTGGATTTCTTGTTGTGTGTCACAGTGCCATAAGGTATGTATTTCTCAATAGATATCATGCAATACCACACTACAATAATGTAATTATGTCCATAAAAAAATCATACATAAAATAAGTATCATAAAGTGACAAGATACGCCACAGCACAATAATACAAATCCTGTGTAATTGCTTTTCTTTATTCTTAATATGACTATAGGTACATAATAAAGTACAAATTTATAAACAAAATAAGTAGTCTTACATGATTGTGAACATTTCATATAGTGACTAACCATTGCAGGAACCGAAGACTGAAAAAGAGAATCCATAAGACTCATATAGACTGAAAAGGGAGATTTCCCCATGCTAGAAAACTGGTTGTAGTCTGAGTGGTCATTAAATAGGTCATTAAATGAGGAATCTCTGTATCCTATTTTCTTTCTTTTTTTAAAAAATTATTTATTTTACATTCATTCACTGAACATAACCATGGCATACAAAATGTGATTTCCCATCCAGAATATATTGCCTAGTGGCTTAATCACACATGTTATCATCAACAAAAAATTTTCCATTTCTTATTTCATATATGTACATATATATATTTTTTTCCCATTTCTCAGCCTCTGTCATTTCCCACCCATGTCCCACACTGTCTCTGGTATCTACAGTTACTTTCCACTTTTTTTTTTCTTTCCTCACATTTTATTGATTCACAAAATAATTAATCTAACTGTATCATATTTTTTGACTTTTATATACTACCCTGCTCCCACAAACACATATTAAGTGAATGAATTTATATATTCATTCAACAAATCTTTAATGCTTGTTTAAACACCTCCAGGCTCTTTGCTGAGTCTTGAGCTACACAGATGATTGGGACACAATCCAATTCTTCTTTGTTGATGAAGCCTTCTCTCTCAGTGAGATGGCATTCAAAATGGGAAGCTGACCTAAGCTTAAGAAAATGAAATGAAACAGAGCTTGGAGGTAAGAGATTAATATTGATAAAATAGAGAGTTTATTTTTTAGCAATGGTAATACAATCTTACCTTGGTCCCCAACAAGAATCACACCATTCTGACTCTTATTAAAAGGAAGCAAATTGCGGTCTCTTTTGGCGCTTTTCGCAAAAGAAAAGCGATCCATGACTGTAGGTACATAATGTGCCCTAGGATTATAATTGATGTCTCTTGAATTCTCTCTGCCCTGAATTTCTTTGTTGGATCTGTAATGTCCCAGAGAGCTAAGCAAAAGCAATGATGTGTACAGTGGCTTATATGATTTAGAAAAAAAATGCTTATAACACCAAAGGAAATGACAGGCTCTAATATTTTCTACTTTCCCAATGCATTTCTTTTAAAGCAAATACACTATTTTATAACATGGTAAGGCTGAAAATGAAAAAAAAATTACACAAAAATAGTGTAGATAGAAAACTTTGTAGAGCTACCATCCCTCCCAGAACGTAAACAAAAACTCCCCTCCCAGAATGTAAACAAAAACTCTGTATGAACAGCTCTAAAAAGATATTTTTTTTTCTTTCAATGTCAATAGTGGAGTGGGGCAAGAACATAACAAAATTTCTCAGATACAAAAAAAAAAAGGAAAGGAAAAACAATGATAATGCAGACCCCAAAGGTTAACCAAATGCTAAAGACATTGACTTCAGAGCCATGAGCTCTGAATTTTGAGAGTCCATGGTGGAGGACTGAGGACACTTCCAGAGCCCTAAGAAGGTGGAGAGCTGGAAGTATGGATAGTTGAGAAAGTTATGATGCATTTTTTTTTTTTTTTGGAGAGATTTTCACTGTAGGGCACGTGCGCTTGCCAGACAGAGAGAGACATAGAAACAGAAAGCGAGAAATCACCCCCCAGGGGGGATGGTCACGCCGCAATCCCTCCATTCTCCTCTCAGGATCTTGGGCATGCACGCACACGCGCCCGGTGTGAGTTTTAAGCCACCGGGTCCGGGACACGAACCACGGTCGACTACGTGTGAGTCCAGCGACATAGCCATTACGCTAACTGCTGGTTCCCAGATGCATTTTTTCATAGAAAAATGCATCATGACTTTTCCAATGACCCAATAGATGCTTCTCTAAAGCTGGAACTCTGAAAAATATCATTCTCAGTGAGAGAGTGAACCAACTAAAACCAACCAAAATATCCCACTGAGGAAGTAAAGAAATGTACCCATTTGTTCTAGATTCTGGGTGGAAGAGGGTTGTATATGCTAGCAAAAAAACAGAACCTTCTGAAATCTGAATAAATGTAATACATTGTCATGTAACATGTTATTTCTGTATAAAGTTACAGTGTTAGATGGAAAGAACCGAAGGTATAGACGTAGGTATATAAAAGGCCTGTATGTATGTAGACATGACCATATTTGAATATGCTCTCTTTGACCTTCTTTAAAAACAACTCCTGGTTAGCATGGAATTGTGTTGCTCTCTGCTGAAAGGCAAGACAGATGGATCCTCCAGGGTTCTGTGATGTATTTCTCTGATTAGTGCACTCAGTGATTTCTTTATTCTTGACTTTCAGCTTGTTTATTGCTGTCTCACTAAGTAACCATTGATTGATTAGGATGTTCATTTTCTGAGTCCTCTAGGGTATGGGAAGAGCTTAACCTTGGTTATATCCTGAAGTCAAGTTGTAAAGTGAAGTATGTTATGAGTGATGAATAAGGGGTTCCACCAATGAAGATAGCCAAATCCTAGTTTTTGCTTTTGTTTTACGACAGGGTCTTGCTATATTGCACTGTCCTGCCTCACCCTCGCTGAGTAGCACTCACCACCACACTTGGCCTTTAGGTTGGGCTGAGAATCAAATCCCGTGAGGTTCCAGTTTGAGGAGCACAGTGTCTTAGCAGTGTGTGCCACCGAATGACTCTTAGTATTTTTATTGACAGACATTCTGACCCTTTGTTAGTGGAGAGAGCAACACCCAGAATTTTCTTGTTTCATATAAAAATACACATGAACTGAGGTTCCCCATGAATACCATTTACTTCCCCTTTCAATTAAGCCTTGGGACCTTTATATCTCTTAAGAAAACTGACATAGACTCTTCACAACAAGAGTCAACATATGGCCTTTTTGAGCATACTATTTCTGGAAGCCATTGGTGAGGGATCATTCTTATTTTTGTGTTGACAGAGCATAGATACCAGGAGAACTCACTGTTTACACATAATCAACTTGCTAAACTGAAGGGACCAGTTCCATGCTACCACTAGGAGATGAAAGCCATCCATCCCCTGAGGCTAGTGCCTACAAACACAGAAGAGGGAGTTCATCATATCATTTAAGATTATATGTGTTTATTATGGCAGAAAGCTCCAAATGAGGCTTACTTATTTAAAAGGTGCTACTTAGTACAAGGAACTATTCTTGGTGGTAAGCCAGGGTTCTAGCTCCACAGTCGTTAGGAACTCAGCTCCATCTATTGTTTTGTATCTTGTTCTATCTTCATCAACATCTGACTTTTGCTTCCCATTCAAAGCAAGAAGGAGGAAGAAGGACCAAAGAGGACCGTTGTCTCCCTTTAGTTCTGAAAGTTGCAAGTTGCCATTCCCTTTGTAATGCCTTGGTCAGAATGTAGCTACAGGAAGGTTGACATTAAGCAAAGTATTAAAGTTCCTGAGTTATCCACCAAATCCCTAAATTAAAGGACACCATCTCAAGGTCAACAGAATTTTCTCAATATTTAAGCATGCTGGAACTCATTATCCACTTAGTTGGTTATATAGTTGTTTTTTTTTTTTTTTTTGTTTTTTTTTTTTTTTTTGTTTTTTTTTTTTTTTTTGTTTTTTTTTTTTTTTTTGTTTTTTTTTTTTTTTTTGTTTTTTTTTTTTTTTTTGTTTTTTTTTTTTTTTTTGTTTTTTTTTTTTTTTTTGTTTTTTTTTTTTTTTTTGTTTTTTTTTTTTTTTTTGTTTTTTTTTTTTTTTTTGTTTTTTTTTTTTTTTTTGTTTTTTTTTTTTTTTTTGTTTTTTTTTTTTTTTTTGTTTTTTTTTTTTTTTTTGTTTTTTTTTTTTTTTTTGTTTTTTTTTTTTTTTTTGTTTTTTTTTTTTTTTTTGTTTTTTTTTTTTTTTTTGTTTTTTTTTTTTTTTTTGTTTTTTTTTTTTTTTTTGTTTTTTTTTTTTTTTTTGTTTTTTTTTTTTTTTTTGTTTTTTTTTTTTTTTTTGTTTTTTTTTTTTTTTTTGTTTTTTTTTTTTTTTTTGTTTTTTTTTTTTTTTCTGTTGTTGTTGGTCTTCCTTCTGCCCTCAGCTGCCTCCTTCACATCTGGTCTTCATTGTGAGAAATGACTCATCAGCACATTTCTATCAGAGAGTAAAGAAGGGAAAGCATGTGTGTGGCATTAGATTTCAAATCATTGGAATTGCTTTTTATTACAACTGGTAGCAATGAATGAAATGGATAATTTAAAATAAAATGATAATGTGTCCAGTCTTGGTAATGTAATGCTCTGTGATATTGAGGCCACATAGAACAGGCTTGAGCGCATAGCCCAAAGTTTCCTTATAATGTCACACAAGTCTACAAGCGCATGTGTTGACTGGCTGAGGCTGGGGTTAGATTGCGGTATGAGGATCCTATTGTATGTAATTTTGTTTCTCATGGAAGATATATATATATATATATATATAATTAAAAAGTAATGACTCTAATTCTACCAATTCTATAAATTCTCATCTATCTCTGATTTTGATTTACTGCAAGGATCTTAAAATATCACTTTTACTTATACTTAGTTCAATTATGTTGTTATTTTGGGAAGTTTCATATGTCCAAAGTGATCCATCATTTCCTTCCTCCTTTTTGACATATTCTGAATGAAGTTAAGAACAGTGTCATACAGGACCACTCAGCCCTTGGGAAATACATTTTATTTTGATTTTTTTTTTCCAGGTGCTTACATTTTTGTTCACATCCCTCAGCCTGGGGAGTACTTGCTTTTGGCATCAACTGATTGCCAACACTTAGGCTCATGTTGCTTCACTTGTTTATCTTTAAAGGCAGCTGTTTTCATTTCAACAACGGCCAGTTTTGAGAAATGGATATCCTATTACCTAAGTGTAAAAATATCTTTGGCTCATAGAGAATGAGATAAACTTTGGTTTTGGAATGGAAATGAGCTTTCTTGTTGAGACCCATCAAATCTACACAAAGCTGGCCTGAAGAGCTGGACACTCTCAGCCGTTGTTACTGGTTGGTATGCACACCAGCACTGATATTTCACCCTGCTGGGAAAGGCATGATGTTTTGTCAAGTAGGAGGTCTGGTTGCACGTGTGGGGTAGCAGCAAACTACTGACAATTTCTGCATGGGCAGTGAAAGGGTGTGTTTGCTTAACACGGAGAACCCTAATGCTGAAGGAACTCCTTAGAGAGAGTGTCACTGGTGATTTGAAACTGGGCTATGTAGAATCAGTGTCAAAATCATCTGCCATACCACAGTGATCACAGCATCTCTGGAGTTTTTCCTCTTCCTTACTTTCTGCATAATTTCTGTTTGAAGAAAGGGGTTCTTGACTAAACTAAATAATAGAAGTAGGAATTCAATTTGGTTTCCTCATTGGGGAAAATGGAGAATTGCTGCCCAAGGTCACATGCGGTTCGGAGGAGCCCCACAGGAATAGGGAGTAAGAAGTAGTCAATGGTCTCACCAGCCTTAACATGTCCTCCTTTTTTCCTGTGCTCTTTCTAGCCTGTCTACTCTGGGTCCACAGCTTCTTCCCTGAATAACGCTTTTCTTGATTATACAAGAAAAACAGGACATTGTCTCCAGAAAGCTAGTAAAAAAGGTCACATCTTACCTGTTGAGCTTCTCCTAGACAAATGTCCTCTAAGATTTGCTGAGGACTGGTGTTACCTGAAAGGCTGACTCAGCTGGGTATTGATCCAAATTCTTATCCAGAAGATCTTCTAGAGCTGATCCTTTCCACTTCTCACATGAGAATTTTTCAGGCACAAGATGAACCCCACCCTCACCTCCATGCCACCAACTAAATGAGATTCAGTCTGACTCAGCTAAAATGCTGGTTCTGTTGCTTACCAGCTGTGAAATTTTGAACAAACCATTTAACTTCTCTGAGTCTCATTAAAAAATGGCAATAATAAGACTTACCTCATTCAGTTATTGTTAAAACCAAATGATAATTGATGGAATCCAAAAGAGTTTGACATAGGCCAGACTCTTGTTAGGCACCTTGATGATAGGTAGCTGTTAGTGTCTGTGCTGCTGTGTTGTTGCCCAGTGGTTATGTTTCAGGGCCCACACACACATAAGTGGCAAAAAGGTGCAAGTAAGGGTAATGAATCTCAATTGTCTAGGAACTTTAGACTGTAGGCTGAAGAAGATAGACTTGAGAAGGTCATGTTTAAGGAAACTGTACCTCAAACTAGGCTGCATCTAATTAGTAGCCAATTTCTAATTAGTGACCTATATTATTAGTCTGGGCAGAAACCTACCCTGTTTACCAGAAATCCAATAGGACATAGTACATATGAGAGAAGAGTAGAGTAAGGGTAAGAGGCAGAGCTTTGGACAATTCTCTAAGCAAAAGAGGAGCTTCCATAGCCTATCCTAGAAGCTGTGGGCATGTTGAAAAGCATTCCCAAACACACATGAAATCTTGTCATTTATAGAATCTTCTACTGTCTGTTCACTTTCCTTGCTATCTTGATCACTTTCTTAGGTGCTGGGTATAAGGCTATAGGAAATGTCCTTCCAGCCCTTTAGCTGCTTAAAGCCTCATTGGAGAGCCACTCAAGGATGTAGCATGAAATGACAACAGTGTGGAAAGTGCCAAAGTGGAGGTATAACCCAGAAGCTGTAGAGAATAGTCTCTAAGCAGCATAGAGGTGAGGAGGAATGTTCAGGAGCACATCACCTACTCTGCCTCAGAAAACTAGCTGACTTTGCCATCAAGCTTTGGAGATAAAGGCATAGTACTGGCTTCTTGTACTTTCTAGAATTGCTCAGCAGGCACGTTTCTCCTGTCAAATCTGCAATGACTCTTCAGGACCCAGCAGGGTCAGCCCATCAATATACAATCAGTCCTCTCTCTTAACTCATTCTCTTCAGCACCCAGTTCAAATCCTACCATGTCTGCAAACTTCTGCCACTAGCTGTAACAGGACTGATATCTCTCTCCTGAGGAATTGTGTGAAAGCTGATAATGACATTTTCTTATGTTCATGTAGTATTACAATTAGATTGGCTGTTGTGTAAGGACAATGGCCATGGCATTTACTGCATAAGGAGGGTAGAGGGGCATGTACTGCGAAAGCCCATTAGATAAATGTTGTTGCTGTACTGGAATCTGACAGACTCTGCTGGATCTGGGATCTGTTATTATGAGACTTTGGGAAAATTGCTTAATCTCTTAAACCTCAGCTTCTTATCTATACAATGATGATATATCAAGGCTTATTTTATGAAATGATTATCACAATAAACTGAGATATTGTGGTATGTGCTTATCATAGGACCTGAACTTTAGCAAGAACTTCATGTAGATTTTGTTGAAAATTTTAAAATACTTTTATGCATTTACCAGACCTTATCTCTCATTTCTACATTTCCTCATATATGACCATTTACTGAAATAACTTACCTGACCATTTGCTGGAAAAAAATGAATTAACTTGATGGACTTTAAAATGTCTTTTTCAAAAAAATGCTCATGTTAGCTAATTTGGTCTATTATAATAAAATGCAAATGATTGGATGTCTTAAACAGAAGTTTATTCCCACTGTTCTGGAGACGAGAAGCCCAAAAAGTATGGGAAGTGTCTTATCTGCTTCTTTTATGGACACTAATCCTATCTATGCTTGGGAATAATGGGACCTAATTACTATCTGAAGACCTTATCCCTGAACGCCAATGTATTGGGAATTAAGGCTTCAACATATGAATTTGCCAGAGGGAGGCTATATTAAACATTCAATCCACGGCAACTCTCCTTCTCAACATTGAGGGATAAAAGGTAGGAGATGGAGAATTTAAAGTAGCTATTCAGCCTGAAGTGCAGAATCCTGCTTCAAGTGAAAAGGCTGAGGACTGCAGTTTGCCAATTAAAGTGAGCATAGGCCTCCCTGAGGGGTCCAACACCCAGGGGAAAGACTCTGAACAGGTGTGGGCCAAGTGAAGGAGGAGACCAAGATACCAAGGACTTTGTGAAGACACTTGTCTGCTGGTCACCCCATTATATAAGGCCAATCTCTACCTGGCAAGGACAGAAAGGGATTGAGAGATGTTGGTTAGACCTAATCCATGTTGATAGGTTTCCTGTATTGAGCCCCTCTTGCTAATGTCCCTTCTAGAAAACACAAGTCCACGTTGGCTCAAGTGTGGCCGACTACTGGCTACAGATTTGAATGCAAGTTGTACATTCCCATGAGCTTCAGAAAAGAGATGAGTAGGTGATAGGGAAACTGAAATGGGTGCAGAGAGTTAGAACCCATTGATAAAATCTTTGGCAAGTTCTTAGGGTATTCATATTTCTATTGATACATACAAAGTAAGCAGAAAAGGAAAATTAAAAAAAAATTATCCTGCCACAAATAATGGTTCAATATCTTCCTATTTATAAATTTTCTTCCAAAAGTTACACAATTCTAGATTATTTTTAAAAAGTATTATCACAAAGTACAGTTTTGTTATTTACAAGTAAAGCTCACAATAATAGAATAATAGAATTCGATAGGGTGAACTTATTTAAGGCTATGATGACATTTTCATTTCTATATTATGTGCTCTAACTTTGCAGACAGTGAAATTGAAGAATCAGGAAGGGCCATACAGCAAGTCAGTGGACCCAGCTCCACTATTGAAATGGCACTGGGGGAGAAGGGAAGATATGATTTAGTTGTTGCAATTCAGTGTCTGAGGCAGGGCTCCAGAAGGGGCCTTCTAGATACTGCAAGACCAGCACAAATGAGTGGTAATTGTGGGTGACAGAGGGTTAATTCAGTACAGGAAAGAACTTCCCAACAAAGCAAGATGTTCTGCATTGGCGAGCAACCCCATCACCCCCACTCCAAGTATTCAGGTAGAGGCTGGATGGCCATTATCAGAGATTAGGAAGGAGATATCTGCTCCAGTGGTAGAATTCAAGGGGGCAGAAGAGGGAGAAGCAGGAAGTATGTGTCTTCCTCACAGGAATCTTCAAAGACTGAGAAGTTGCCAGCCCAGGCTTCTTTCCTTACTCACTGCCCTGCTCAATTCATCTTTCCCAATTCTCTAAGACATTCTGAGCCCATTAAAACTATTTACCGTTGCCACCACTTCAGTTAAGCATTTGCCCCCCAATGTGTGATGTAGCACTTTATTCCATTTTGGCTTGTATAGATCTCTTTCAAGTTAGGACATGTTCTCTAGTTATAGCATTTTGGGATGTTTGAGAATGAGCCTGTGCATCTTCTTTCCAATTTTCTTCATGATTCTATAGTCTCTTTTATTGTAGATTCAAACCATGATCTCTTTAAGTCTTTTTCATAATAAAACCTATTAGGCACTTTGGTACTGTACTCCTCTGCATCTTTTCCAGCTCTTTATAATTTCATGATGTAGGATACCCTGGACTTTCTCTGGATTTTCTAGCTTATATATACTACAATTTGATGTTTGTTTATCCCAAACAAAGTGTGGCATATGTGAAAAATGCATGATTTTAGGGCATAGAAAATCTTGGATCTTCCGTTGATCAGACAGGCTTTGTGACTTTGGGAAAGATATTTAACCAGCCACTTCCAGCATACATTTCTACATTTGCAAAATGGAGATAGCAATATTTACCTTCAATCTTTTTGAAGATAAACAATTTGGCATTTAAAAGCTGAGTATACTGTTTTGAAGAGTAGATGCTGAGAAATTTAGAGGAAAAGAAAAAGTTCCCATTCTTGATTATAATTTTCAATAGCGAAAGACAGAATTTAATTAGATAATTATTTTAAAGAAGTGCTTTTGAACTTTGAACTAATGTGAGTTATCTTGTTTGTATTCATTTAATCTATTTCAGTGTGTATTTAAGAACATTGAATTTATATGTTTTTAAACATAAAAATAACTAAACTTAGAACCTTGCATATTTATAAACATAAGTACATAGGTTGTGGGAGGGATCTAGAATTCACCCACTATCTTCTGTTTAATGTTTAGATAGTGTTGACACCTCTCAGAAGCAAGAGTTATGGCGAGAGAAATGGGAGAGAAACAACTTGCC
Source organism: Tupaia belangeri chinensis (assembly GCF_000334495.1). NCBI lineage: Eukaryota > Metazoa > Chordata > Mammalia > Scandentia > Tupaiidae > Tupaia > Tupaia belangeri. The sequence goes on from NW_006160001.1 coordinate 6,347,717, forward strand.
AAGCAGAAGCCTCTCTCGGCGTTCCATCAGCAAAGAGCGATGGGTGGAGACATTGGTGGTGGCTGATACGAAGATGATTGAATATCATGGAAGTGAGAATGTGGAGTCCTATATCCTCACCATCATGAACATGGTATGCCAAGCTTCATGCGAGGAGGGGCATCTGGTGATTAGAAGGCAATAGAAATGCTCACTCCCACCATCACCAGTAAAAGAAAGACTTTTAAAAAACATACATATAATATATACAGGACCTTCACAAAGCTCATGAAAAATGTGTATTGTGAAAAAACTATGCATGGATAGAAAAAACTATACTTGGATATTTTTGCACCAAAATAAACTATAACTCCATTTTTTTCACAAATGTTTAGAAGTCCATATACATGTGCATGTGTGTGTGTGTATGTGTGTGTGTGTGTATAAATGTTTTTTCTCTCTCTGCCTAATGAATAAGGGTAGAAACTCAGGACATACCAGTTTTCCTCTTTAAAATATGCATCCTGGGAAAAATTTGTAACATATCACTTACATATATCTACTAGATATTTACTGTATTTGCATAGCTACTGTTTTGGGGCTGACTATATACTAGTGTACAAATGAGTAAGAGCAAAGAACTAGAACATGATTTTCTCAAGGTCGTTAAAGCTAAAATGGAAATCACATTAATGACCCATAATTTCATGCTTTCTCTTTACATATTGTAAAGAGAGGGTATTAGTCCTGTTAAGTTAGGAAAATGTATTTGCCTGAGTAACTGATAATAAAAAATGGGAAGACCCTAGGCTAGGGAAAGGGCCAAGAAAAGAAAGACTTCAACCCCTCAAGCATATAATCATCCTGAGAGATTATCCTTAAATTCCATAATGTGGATTGGGCCATGGACATATTTCATTCTTTGTTCCACCAAAAATTCCCAGTCTATAAGATAATCTTTATTTTAAATGCATTGCAATGTTACTTCCCCCTCTGGCATTTATGTGTTATCTATTTATATGGGCTTAATGGTTTCCCTCTTACTCCAGGTCACTGGGTTGTTCCATAACCCAAGCATTGGCAATGCAATACATATCGTCGTGGTTCGGCTCATTCTACTTGAGGAAGAAGAGGTAAGGAGTAGTTTTCCCTCCACTCTCTGTCCTGTGTCCTTACCCTTTAACCCCCTTTATTCAAGAAAGCTCTTGCTAGACA
>NW_006160001.1:6348941-6372963 GCF_000334495.1 Tupaia belangeri chinensis
AAGAGTACCAGAAAATATTCATAAATCCACTGAGAAGAAAAGCCTTATTTTCATGTGATAACAAGTGAAAGATGGAAGACATTTTTACCAACTTATACAGAGTTGGAATAACCTAATGGTCATTGCATCTAATAACACGCAGACCATACTTACAGCCATCACTAGGAATGTCCCACAGTAGAAATAGACAAAATTATTTTATGAGTAGATGTTACAGTAAAAGTTGAAACAAACATAGAAAACAGAAATGTTAAAACAGACATAGAAATGCTGAACCTTCTTTTCCTTTTGTTATTTATTTATTTTGTTTTACGTTTAATCATGTATCATTACAGCATATCAATTGAATTTTCCCATCCTGATTATACTGTAGATTGATTCAAAGATATTACCATGCATATTATCATCAACAGATAATTTTTCATTTTTGTATCCCTTAGATGTTTTGCTTCTTTCTTTTTCCAATGCTGAACCTTCTGTACTATTAATTTAACTCTTGCATATTAAAATAAGTCTCTCAGATTTGGGCCCTCTTTCCTCTTTGCACTTTTTTAAAAAAGAATTATTTAATTTTATTTATCATTATTGGTATTCTTTAAAATTTGCTACAGGGTACATGTGCTCACCAGAGAGAGAGAGCGAGAAAGAGAGAGAAAGTGAGAAAGCAAGTCACCAGGTCTGGGACTCGAACTGAAGTCATTCAGGTGGGAGTCCAACACCTTAACTACCACGCCACCTGCTGGCCCCTCTTATCTGCACTTTTACCTTTGGAGAGTTTACCTATTTTCAGATACTTGTGTACCATCTACATACTAAGGCTCACAATTGATACCTTAAGCTGGATCTCTTTCTTAAGCTCCAGACTGATATCCAATTATTCTCTCTACATCTCAACCTGGATGTGTCATAGTCCACTCAATCATAGATATTTATTAAATCAAAAATGTAATTCCTGATTACTTCCTGCCCAGATCACCTCAATTCTACCTTTCCACATCCCCCAATCACCATCTTATCCATCTCAGTAAATAGTCCTATTATTTACTGGTTGCATATGTCTAGGAGTTGTCCTTCACTTCCTCTTCTTATCTTCCACATCCAATAGCAAGGCCCACAGTTGTCCCACCTCCAAAATCTATTTCAAGATGACACTCTCCACCACTTCTAGAGTCATTACATGGGTATAGGCTTTCTCACATCTTGCCTGGGCTACTAAAGTGAACTCTCAAATGGTTTTCTTATTTTCAGTTTTGCCCCCATAACTATTCTCCACAGAGAGTCATTCAATGTACAGTCAAAACTGTGTATTTTGGGACCAATAGTTGGCAGAATGGCTGTGTCACTGGACTCCCATGTCATCGACCAGGGTTTGAGTCCTGGACCCAATGGCTTAAACTCACACCAGGTGCATGTGCGTGCATGCCCAAGATCCCGAGAAGAGAATGGAGGAGAAGGGATTGCGGCATGGCCATCCCTCCTGGAGAGTTATTTCTTGCTTTCAGTCTCTGTTTCTGATGAGTGCATGCGCCCTATAGCAAAAACCTATCTCAAAACAAACAAACAAACAAACAAAACTGTGTATTTTAAATAGAAACTGAATTGTTCTATTGCATAGAACCTTTTAATGGTTTTCTGTTTCTTTTAGAATAAATTTAAAAAATTTTATTATGGTCTACCAAGATTTTCATTATCTTTGCTCTTATCACCTTTGTGGTTTCTCTTAACTCTTCTTAGTTACTTACCCAATACTTCAGATGAGTTTTGGAACACACAAGGCACTTTTCAGCCTCATGGTCTGTACGCTTGTAGTTTCCAGTGTTTTAAACATTTCTCTCCTGGTTGTGATTATTAGCTGGCTCATCCTTCAGGCCTCTGCTTAAATGCTGTCTCCTCAGAGGGGTCTCAATGACAAACCTACTGAAAGCTGGCCCTTCTTACTAGTCTCTGTCAGAGGATGATAGCACTCTCACAATTCATTATTATTTTGTGTACTCATTTACTCTTATCTCAGCCACTATCAAAATGTGAATTTCATGAGGGCAAAAGCTGTGCTTTTTTTGTTTTCTGCTATATTCCCAGCACATAAACAAATGAATAAATAAATTGGCTGACTTGCTGAAATGCCCTTGCAACCTATAAATCTTATTTAGCAGCTGAAATATGTGAATAAAGGCATCGTCTAGATCTCATTCATGAAAGAACTATGGTCAAAATGCCAAGGCACGGCCTGGCCTTGGATATCTTGGAATACCAATGGGTATATTTTTTTATTTTCCTGTGATTTTTTTGTTGTTGTTGTTGCTAATAAGCTTATCCAAAACTTTGACTAAAAGTAAAGTCTAAGTATCCTTTCAATGTCTAACATGACCTGACAGTATGGAAATATAATTTTGATTATTATTTACTATTGATTAGGGTCCAGATGTGGTAAAGTTAGATGTCAATATGTAGAAAACTGATAAGGTACTGATGATTTTTGTCTAGTAAAGGTGAAAATGATTTTTTACTAGCAGAGAAGATAACCCTGAAGATTATAGATTTATTGGTCAGTAGAACATTACCTAATTTTATATCTAAATTTTATATCTCAACAATCTTATTCCAGTATTCCCCCCCCCCCATTAGCTATAGATGCATTGATTTCTTGTGCCTTTTAGCCAGGTTTGCCTTCTTGTCTGTCTCTTCACCAATGAGTTAAGTACGTCTTTAATATGTGTTCACTGTATATATTTGTGTGAGAATTATGTGTTCAAGTTTTTAAACATTATTCCTTGAGACCTTGGAGTACAAATTTTCACTCTCTCCTAATGTTTGAACATATGAGTACACTTAGATGAAGATAAGCAGATGTAGAATTTTCAGACCAAAAAAGAAAGGTATAAGAAGGACACATTCTCACTCTCTGCAGCCCCAGTAATACCACTGGTAGAAATTTTAAATGTAGTTTCCAGAGACAGCAGTGGCATAGTGATTAAGGCGCTAGACTCCCACTATTGCCAACTGTAGTTAGAGTCCTGGACCTGGTGGCTTAAAAATTATGCCAGGTGCATTGTATGTCCCCACTTAATATATACCGAGTGTCCACACTCTATGACTAAAATGGATTGAGTAAAGGATATAGAAACCCAGTAAATGGGTGTATCCACTGGACCAGGAAGAAATGTTCATATGTTGAAAAATTCACTTTGTAAGCTAAGTAATGGGATTGAATGTATAAAAGAAAATGAAACAAAAAAGGTAGTGAATAATAATAACAAAAAACAATCATGCCAGGTGCATATACATGCATGCCCGCCCAAAAGCCAAAGAGGAGAATGGAGAAGAAGGAATTGTGGCATGGCCATCCCTCTCTAGGGGTGATTTCTCATTTCTCTCTGGTGAGCATATACTTTCTACAGGGGGAAAATAAAATCTTCTCTAGCCCTTTTCCTCCACAAAATATAGTTTCCACAGATCAGGGCCCTTTGCATTCCACATTTCTTCATTCTCAGGAGCAGTGGCATCTTGCTGCTAGTGAAGTTGTTTGGGAGATTTTGATTGTCCATCACCACCTTGACTCTATCACAATTACATTGTTATTCTTCCCAACAATATTTTGCATGTACAAAGAGACACAAATGATTTGTTGTAGACAGCAGGGCTTTCTACCTTTCACTTGCCAAACATTTTTCTCATTCAAGCTTTTATAGAATTTCTAAGTGGAACAAGGTTCACAAGTTGACAGCAGAATTGCAATCCACAATTTTCATTTATTTGATTCTCAGAAAATGCTTCTGGGTCCTCTTCATGTCTTTGATGATGGAGCAACCCCAACAAGAACAAACAACATCAGGGTGACATAATGCAGTACAGAGTGCCGAAGTGAGCTATGGCTGCTTTTGGAGAGATCTGAGTTCTTATTTTGACTCTGTCATTCAGTAGGCAACTCTGAGAAAGTCACTTCCTTGCTCCATGCCCCGTTTTTCTTTATCTTTAAATGAGAACAGAATTATGGTGCATATATCAAATGTTATGCTCGTCACTGAGGATACAAATATGAATATAAATAAGTCCTATTTCCTGACTTTGAGAACTTAGAATCTACTGACAAAAGCACAGAAATAGAGATTTTCAATTTAAGATAGTCATGAGTATGAAAATATGTACCTAGGAGAGGGGACTTAGATGTCCAAGCTTGTTTTTAGAGGATAAGAAACAATTAGCCAGTGAGGAGGGACATTCCCAATAGAGGAAGTTGCATGGGCAATGACTTTCATGCTTAAACTAGCACTTCACATATGAGGGGTATAAAGACATCATTGGTATTGTACCCCAAAGTGGGAGGTTGAGAAATCTTGTAGTGATGGGATGGAAACAATGTGACTGTGCTAGAGGCCAGAGAGAAAGCAGCCAATCTAAACCTATCTGCTCTTCACACCTGGTCTTATTCCAGTATTGCCTGTCCCTGTATATGACTTTATCATTCTCCCAGAGATCCCGAAGGCCTCCGTGATATCTTGCTCATTCCTTCCCATATCTAGCCAGTTACTGCCAATGTTATTTGACCATCTCCTTTCTTGTCGCTTCAATTCAACCTGCAGTTATCCTTCTCATGGATTACAGTTGTACACATTTTCTGGTCTATACAGAATCAGTGGGATTCTTTTCCATCTTGTTTCCACATTGCAGCCAGCATGATCTCCAGATGGTCATCTGATAGTATCCACCTTCCTGCCAACGCTTCGTCAACTCCAACTCATGGTTTCAAACAGCCCACTAGTTTTCTGACTTGATCCCTCATTTCTTACCATATCCTCTCTGCCCTCAGGCTATAGCAGCAATCTATATATCATATTTTTCCAGACCTGCCACTGATTTTATTGTTGTCTGGCCTACCTTCCTTTTTGTCTTCACTTAGTAAGACCTTAATCCCGCAGATCTCAGTTTATATGTCACTTTGTTGGGGATGCTTTCTCTAATATCCATATCCAATAAGATTCTACTAGACACTCCCATAACACTGTGTATGTCTTCATAGTATGTATCACCATTGTAAATTTGCATCTACTTAACTGATGCAGTTTCCTATCTGGGTATATAAGACTTAAGGGCAGAAGTAGGGTATGATGTCACAACTTAGCTCTACTGGTACATAATAGACCATAATAAATGTTTATTTAAATACTAAATAAGATAAAGAAGTATAAATGAAGCAAATATTAAGTTGGAGAGAAAGTTTAATAGCAGAAAAATCATGATGAGCCCTGTAACCATATAAAGGGTTTGGATTGAGTCCTCTGGGAGACTCTGCGTGATTCCAAACCAACCATGAAATTAGAGAGATAGCTCTGAGCTCTGTGGAAAGTATATGAGGTAAGGAATACCAAGGCATGGTTGCTGAAGTACTTCTCTTTTATCAGTGACTTTCTATGATGCTTGTCTTCCTTTGTCTAATTACAACTAACAGCTAACATCATTTTGGACTTTATTTTTCTGCGGTATTCAAGAGAATTTGAAGTTAACCTGCACGCATAACCTGTAGCTTGTGTTTGTTACTGACATGGAAACACTACTATGGATTTTCATCACATTTTATGAATAAACTGGAGTACTGGATGTGAAACTCACCTTAGAGCACTCTGAAGCTTCCTGAAAGGCTAGGTTGTTGTATTTCAGAGTACTGGAAGTGGAGGTTCACAAAACAAGGATCTGGAAAGACATGCCAAACATGTGAAGACACCGCAGGCAAAGAAAACAGAAAGTGTCCTAAGATATGAGCCAGCTTGTCGTGTGGTGGATCTCACATGGTTGACTGTGTGGTTTGAGTTCTAGAGCAGGCAGCTTGAGGTACACATCAGGTGCTTGTCATACATACTCAAAACCCCGAAAGAAAGGAGTGATGGTGAAGGGATTTCAGCATGACCATGGCGGGTTCTTTGTTACTCTCTCTCTCTCTTTCTCACTCTCTCTCCCTCTTTCTTTTTAGTGAGCACATGTACCCTCTAGCAAATTAAAAAAAAAAATGAGGCAGCCTGTGGTGATTAAAGGAGCTGGATCCCCCATGACAGACGGCACAGTTCAGATCTGTATGAGGCAGCTTGAAAATCACACCAGGAACATGTGTATGCATGCCCTATATATTAAAAAGAGAAATGGAGAAAAGATTGCAGCGTGACCATTCCCTATGGGAGGACCTTTTTCCATTTTCCTTTTCTTGCACTCTTTCTTCTATGAGCACACATTTTCTCTAACAAATTAACAGCAACTAAAAAGAAATTATGAGCCAACTTGCTCTCACTCTTATCTTGTCTCCACCTAACCTCGAATCAAATTATCATTTTCATTTATGACCCTAATTCTAGTTTTAATTTACCCCAGGACCTGGACACAAACTTGACCTCTAGTTTTTTTTCATTTTAAACCAATTCATTTAATGGTCTCCTTGCACCCCTTTTAAAGCCAGGAGTTAGGGATGGAATTAGACTCTTCCTTCCAATTCTTGTGAGCAGTTTAACATCATGAAAAGATTTATAGTTGATCCCATAGTCCCATTGTCCCATCATTTATCTCTGTTAACCTTTGGTAGGTTATTTTGTGAAGCTACTTATGCCTCCATTTCTTCATTTTGTATAATGAAGATAGTATCTATTTCATAGGGTTGTTGTGAGAATCAAATGTGTTAATCCTGTAATACTTAACATAATGTCTAGCTTATGGAAACCATTCAATAAATGTTATTTGTTAGTATCAATCTATTATTCTCATGATTATCATCATCACCCTCATTTAGTTCCCATAATAACCTCATAAACTTGTTACTACTATATTCATTTCACAAGGTCTTCAAAATCCCTAGAAGAAAGAAAATAAAAACCCTAAATGAGAAGATTAGAATAATAGATCTTTGGACTCTTCTTGTAAGAACAGTTTAAGACAAACTGGGATGAGAGTGAGTTGGATGAAGCCAAGTGGGTTGAAAGTGAATATGCTATGCAGGGGTGAGGCCTGAAGGCATTCATCTGGTCTGAAGGAACAGCGGTAAGACTGATAGAAAGGAGGTGACTGCCTCCCCAGAAACTTTATTCCTGGTCTACTTAGTCATTTAGTGTTGGGTTCCCTCTTGTGAGATTCTAGAGTTAAAACTGTTCATTTTTTAAACTCCATCTGGTATTCTCTTTCTCCCCCTCCACACTAGCTAATGTATGGGTCTGTAATAACCTATATAATTATTGCTTATTCAGGTTAAATGTCCAAAATATTGGCAAAGATTTTTAGGCTTATCTTTCTTTTTTTAAAAAAAGTATATTTTTCAATAGCCAGATGAGTTATTCCCTAGGCACATGGAAAGTTTTAGATTAAGCACTTTACTATTCACCTCTTCTCTGTCCATTCTTTTTCTTTGAGTAGCCTAAGCCTGGCTAGGAAAGCATGGTTCATTGTGCATTAAGTAAAAAGTCATTACAAGGAAGTCCAGAGAAATCAATACAAGATTTTTTTTTCATTATATAGAGAGTTTACAAAGAGGGAAAACAATTTATACCAAAAGCCATGTTCTTACAAAATCATTTCAAATCTCCCATTTGGGGCTTTTATGTGAGCTGTTGCTGATTTCCTCTAGGTCAACTCCTTACTCTATAAGGGCACATACTCAATTATATAGGAAAGGAGAAATTGGAAGTGAATTGGACTAGCTTGAATAGATGAAGAGAGAAAAAAATTATGCACACAAAGGAAATCTATTTTTGTTTGCAAAGGAAATAAGGGGTGGGGGGAATGGTGTGGATAGGGGTTTGTTTTGACAAGCTCAAATATTTACCAGGACGTTCAATGGAAAAAAGTATAGCCCAAGTCCTCCCACATTGTGAGCCAACTAATCTCCCTGAAGTCATTTTGCTTCTTATGCATGCTTAGAGCAACATGGTCTTAATGCGTAATTAATTACTCTTCTCAAGGCTCCTGTGATCAAATGCATTCAAGAAACAAAATGAATGGATGTATCTTTGACTTAGCCCCTTGTGGGACTTGAATGTTAAGAGGCTGAAGGGAATGATCAAACCTGTACTGATGAGCTTTTAGTAGAAATGTGGTAAGGTATCTTGAAGAACCTATCACTGAACTTGTGTTAAATGCCACATATTGCATATGTTCACAAGGAGAAAGTGCCAGGCTGCAAATGATCACTGGGTTAATTATGCACTTGCTTCATCTGCAAAGGAACCTCCACAAGCAATTAAAAGAAAATGAGCAAAATTTTGAGAGTCTGTTTCTCCTATCTAATCAATAACTATAATCCAGGTCACTCCAAAATTACTCTTTTAGGAAAGTTGGGATGTAAAAGAAACCCCTGTTGAAATCTACACTTCCCATCTCCTTACACTCTCCTTTATTTCTTCCTAAGAGCCCTGCTGCTAGAAAATTTCTCATTAAAAACCTCCAGTTGAATATCTGAAAACCATGCAGACCTGACCCGAATGTTTACATGGTACAAGCTTGATGCAATTCTCACTACCACTTCATTACCTAGTCTCCATTCTTCTCATTGCTGTGAAGAACTAGGAAGAGTCTCATACTTTACCCCCCATTCAAGCTGGCAAGTTAGCCTGCCGCACTGTCATAGATGCAATGCTGGCAGAAGACAACAGTTACAAAGGACTTCATTACTGACAGGATAGCCACATGGCATGAACTTCATGTTGGCATCTGTACCTCTTGTTTCCTAAATTGCCCAAGGGTGACATGTTCAACCCAGCTGTATGTTGGGCACACAATGAGTTTTATCATAGCTGAGGATTTCCAAGATAAGAAAGCCCCAATCTTTTATAGGAACTTGTAGCAAACTTGTCCAACTTTTGCTCTAAAGGGAGCCATCACTTTTATCATTATAGAGAGCAAGTAAATCTGCCCTTTTCTCTGGAAGGAGACATTATCTCTACTGCCAGCTGTTTTCTATACATCCTTGAAAGGAAAATCTGGAAGAAAATCCATCAGTGCCTTTGCTCAAGTGATAAGCAGAAGCATGAGACATTCATATAGAGTTGCCTATCAGTTTCTATCACAGGCACCAGAATTATTACTACCTATTTTCTATTTTATCTTTTTTTTTTTTTTTTTTGAGAGAGAGATTTTTACTATAGGGCATGTGCATTCTCCAGGCAGACAGACAGAAACTGAGAAATCACTCCCCAAAGCGGGCTGGCCACACTGCAATCCCTTCCACAGTCCCCTCTCTGGATTTTGGGCAAAAACTCTCACGTGCCCCAAGTGAATTTCCTGTCACTGGTACCAGGACCGCTATTGAGGTCAACCATGTGGGGGTCTAGCACCTTAACCACTATGCCAACTGCTGGTTCCATATTTTTTACTTTATTCTTTTTCAAATTTTTAAAATATTTTTATTATTATTCTTACATTAAATCACTAGACATCATTTAGATTGTGAAGAGACTTTACCCAGCATGCTATATGCCTCAGTCCAGCCCAATTGAGACTATCATAAACTTTATTCTTAAACTCTTCCCTGCCTCTTCCCTAATTACCATGCCTTTTTACTGATGGAGATCACCTAATCTTTACTTTTTCCTGTCTAAATAGCTATATTCTCCCCCTTTCTTCATTCCTTTATGGGTGGTGCATTCCTCAGTTGTGCAGTGCCTGTGACAAGGAGAGGAATAAGCTGCAATTCTTGTTCTAAAGCAGCTAAGGAGGAAGACAGTATACAATTCAATAATTTTAAGGTAGTGCAGCTAGTGCTGTGAATCAAATGTGCATAATTGGTGGGAGCCTAACTCAGATTGGGAAGCAGGGTTCTAAGCCCTGCTCTACCAACACCTGCTTTGTGCTTTTGGCTAAAGTATAGCTTCTCTCAGGACTGGATTTCCTCACTGTTTAAATGCGAGGTTTGGATTCCTAAAGGTCCTTTAGGGAAATAGGCTCTTTATAATGATGGGAAATCGGATGCAGAGTTTACATTGCAACATCTGGGAAATGACAGTGATTTCTCCATGACCATAAAGATGTGTCCTTGTTTACACTGAGTTTGACACAGAAATGAGTGGACCTAGATGTCTGTAAACATTTACTTTTCTTAAATGAACATACGTGGATTGGTAGGTAAGTTCTTCCAACATGACCCAAGTCTATTGATAAAGGACAATATTAAAAAGTTGAGTTTCTCAAATATGGTAAATTCATACCCTAGGCTGTGTGACCTTATCAGGGACTTCATAAATCAAGGGAGACTAAGGGCTTCAGCCTGTGTGTCTTTTCAGTTCTAATAAACTTGTTTATTCATAACTATTTAAATAAAGAACTTAACCTTACAGTAGGTGTACAGGAGTATAAGTGTACGGTGTGTTTGTATGTTGATGTGGGGTCTTCCTACGCACTATAACCCATCCGAAAGACTACAGGTGCTCTTCGATTCAAAACCGTGAGCTGTCACACATAACCAGTAAGTAACTCACACAGAATCATAATGGAGAGTGCTGTAAGAGTTCTTTTTTGCAAGCTTTCAGCTTTGGTTTAGACCAAGTATTGATATTTATACAATCTACTTACCTTATTTAGATTTCACCAGTTTTGTGTGCACTCATTAGCGTGTGCATAAGTGTGTGTGTATTCAGTTCTATGCAGATTTACTACATGTGCAGATTCCTGTGACCATCACTACAATCAACATTCAGAACAGTTCTATCACTATCACAAGGGTCCTTTATACAACCCTTTTATACCTCCCTTCATCTACCTACCAAGCCTCTGAAAATCTCTAATCTGTTCTCCATCTCTATAATTTTGTCATTTCAAGAATGTTATATAAGTGGGGATCAGCAGTTAGTTGGCTATGTCGCTGGACTCCCACGTAGTTGACCGCGGTTCAAGTCCCGGACCCGGTGGCGTAAACTCATGCTGGGCGCGTGTGCATGCGTGCCCAAGATCCCAAGAGGAGAATGGAGGAGAAGGGACTGCGGCATGGCCATCCCCCCTGGGGGGTGATTTCTCGCTATCTATCTCTCTGTCTCTCTCTGTCTGTCTGGCGAGCACACACACCCTATAGCAAAAACCTCTCAAAAAAAAAATAAAGAATGTTATGTAAGTGGAATAATGCAATTTGACGTTAGATTTTTTTCATTCAATATAATTCCCTTGAGATTCATCCAGATTGTTGTGTATACCAAAAGTTCGTTCCTTTTATTTGCTAAGTAGTATTCCATAGATATATTCCACAGTATGTATTGGTTTGTTTGTTTTCAGTTTTTAGCTAATAAATAAAGCTGCTATAAGTGATCAACTGCAAGTTTTTATATGAATAAAAATCTTCATTTCTCTGGGATAAAGGCAGTTTCTAGGTTAGACGGCAATAGTGTGTTTTTAAAGAAGCTACCTATTTTCCATAGAAGCTGTACCATTTTATATTTTCATCCACAGTATGTGAATGAAGTATGACCTAGTTTATTCTATTGCTAATAACAGAAAACACCTGCATTTGAGTAATCTATAAAAATGGACTTTTTCTTCAGCTCAGAATTTGGAAGTCCAAGGTCAAGGGGGCTGCATCTGGTGGGGGTCTTCTGGCTGGATTACAACAGAGCAGAGAGCCTCAAATATCGACCAGCAAGAGTTTGAGCAGTGTGTGTCTGTGTTCATGTGTCTCTGTTTGATCTCATTCTGTTCCCTTATAAACTCACCAGGAGTCAATCATAGTGGTCTCACCTTTCTGCTAATTACTTCTAAAAGCCCCATTATTCAAAACCATAACTGGATTAAGTTTTCATCCTATTAATACTATTACCATACAACCAAATTCCAATACATGAATTTGGAAGGATACACATTCAAACCATATTCATGCAGTTTTGCCACATCCTCCATGTTTGGGTGTGTCAGTATGTTTTATTTCAGCCAGTCTGATAGTTGTATAGTAATATCTCATCATGGTTTTAATTGCAATTCCCTATGGCTTTTGGGAGTATTTTTATGTGATTATTCCCTATCTGTCTATCCTCATTCATGAAGTGTCTCTTTATCTTTTGCTTATTTTATGATTTTTTATTGAGTTTGTAGAGTTCTTCCCATATTATACGTACGAGTGCTTGTCAGATATATGGTTTATAAATATTTTCTCCCACAGTGTAGCTAATTTTTCATCTTCTTAATAGGAGTTTTCTCAGAGCAAATGTTTTTAATTTTGATGTGGATTTATCAGTTTTTTCCTTTTATGAATTATTAGTGTTGATTCTATACATTCTTTGCCTAGCTTTAGATCCCCAAGATTTTCTTCTATGATTTTTTTCTAAAAGTTTTAATCTCATGTTTTACATTTAAGTCTGTGATTCATTTTTAGTTAATTTTTGTATAATATGTGAGGCTTAAATCAGATGGCTGTCCAGTTGCTCCAGCACTATTTATTTATGTATTTATTTCCCAAGGGCAAATAGTACTTTATTATCTGAATTTAAATTTATCATTACAGATTACAGCTGATGCATTAAAGAAATGCAAAATAAGCATAACATTAATTTAGGTAAAAATCCAACAAATCTACTACAATATAGAACTCAAATGTAGTGATGTTTACATGAACAAATGGAATTAATTTTCAGCTCATATGTTCACACTGTTAGTACACACGATGGAATTAATTGCATATCCAGTGTGATGCCTGGAATTTACCCATTGGTAACCTTTGTATAATGAAGTACAAAGTTTAACTGGCCAAGTTTGGTTTAGATGAGTGTTTCCTCATCCTTCACTACAATGTCAAACATTGTCATGAGAAAATTTAGGGAACTGAATGATGTGGCCATTGCCGCAAATAAAAGAAAATATTGTGGTAGAAACCAGGAAAAAGACTGGAGGAAGAAATACCATACTTCATATGCAAAAGGGTTTTCGACATAATCATAATAATCTAGGAAGCATCATGTGATGTTCCAATTCCGTGAACATAGATATACTGTTCAATTTTATTTGTTCAAAAGCTATATCTAGATTGACCTTATAGTGCAGCATTTAGGTGTAACACTAAATCAGATTCCACATGGTTGATCAGAGTTTGAGGCTCATCTCCATTGGCCTCCCACCCAGTATATATGTATCCACTTAGCATCCTGACTGGATGGAGAATTTGAAGAAAACAGATTGTAGCATGACCAAGCTGTATTGGGCCCTCCTAGCATTTAAAAAAAAAAAAAAAAGCTATATCTACCAGTTAATTGTATTGATTACATTCAGGGCATTGTTTTTCTATTTCCAAACTAATATAAATCTCTATTCTTGAGTTTACTTTTTGTCTTTCTGTTAAAATGTAGGTTTTATCATTGTTTTAGTCTGAACACCTTTTATCCTGGGCTATTTTCACTTACTTTCAAAATTGAGAACTTGAGTTACTATAGCGTCAATTTCTCTGTTCCAGAACTTTATTGTGTAATCATTTGGAAAGTTACAAGTCAGATAAATAAGAACTGACCTGCAGGACAAAGGGAAAAGCAAATCAGATAGTTGCCATATCAGAATCCTCCTGGGCAAATGTCACTGTGTTGTGAGAGTTAACAAGGAAAAGACCCCCAGGCTAAGATATATGCCAGGGCCTCATTTAAAAACCATGACCGACAGCTTACTAATGCTCAGAACACAAATTTCATGTACTTCCTGGTGCTTGGAGTGGGAGTTTTTCATGTTGATTTGTTCTGTAACAATAAAAAAAGATGCTGAGACGGAAAGATACTGGAGACAGGTATAGCAATATGGTGAAGTGAAATTGAGAAAAGTCTTTCAAAAACCTAGAATCTTATGATTTTTGGAGCACTCCCTTTGAGCTTCCCTACCTTGCCTCTGGTAGCCTAATTAATAGAGTATAACTTTTTAGTTGTTGCCAAGTGCCAGTGTAGTTCACATGACAGCTGTTGGGAGAATGTAGCCAAAAGTGGATGAGCTCTTTTCTTCCCCATAAACTTTTCGTAAATTTTTATAATTTCTTACTTACATGTAATTGTTGTACATCCTTGTGGGGTACAGTATGGGTTTTTCAAGGCATGCATGCATTGCATAATTATCAAATCAATCTATTGATAGCTATCTTTAGACAATACTGGTTTTGGTTTAATTAGTGCTGTATTTCATAAGTAGTCTCTCTGTTTGGAAACATGCCAGGCATTCTTAGAGCTCTAATTAGAGCTTGGTTAATTTTCAGAATCTTTATATAATCATCATAGGGCTTGATAACTCTTTGCTTCTGCCATTTGTACTGCCTATGAAATAATGGAGAACCCATAAAAAACATAAACAAAACAATACCAAAGACACGATCATTAATATAATTAATTAAACATGCAGAAATATTCTTATTTTAAAGGTTTTTTTTTTTTTTTTTTCAAATTTTTTACTGCTGAGCAATTGAGCCAGCCCTATTTGGGTCCTTGATTTTTTTTTTTTTTTCCTTAGAGAGAGAGATTTTTCCTATAGGGTGTATGTACTCGCCAGAGAGACAGAAAGTGAGAGAAATCAACCCCTGGGGTGAGGGGGATGGACTTGCTGCAATCCCTTCTCCTCCATTGTCCTCTTGGGATTTTTGGACAAACATGCAAGCACATGTGCCTGGTGTGAGTTTAAGCTGCCAGGTCCAGGACTCTACCCATGGTTGACTACGTGGAATCCATTGATTTAATCATTATGCCATCTGCTAGATCCCAGTATCTTGTTATTTTCAGGATATAGATCCTGTACATGTTTTCTTAGATTTATACCTAAGTATTTCATTTTCTTCTAAACAATTTAAATATAAATGGTAATGCTATTTTTAAATGAACAAGTGTTCTCTCGGATATCCTACTGCCAAACAAAACAAAAACAAAACAAATGTAGGGTTAAAACAGACCTAAAATATATCTGATTATAGCTCATTTTTTTAAAAAAATTTGCCAGATGGTGTGTGCACTCACTGATGAGAGATGGTGGAAAGTGGGAAGAGGGGAGGAGCGTGCAATGAGAAAGCACCTTCTGGGGGAAGGTGCTCCAATTCTTTCTTCTTCCTCTCTCCATCCCTTTGGGATTTGGGGCATGCAGGCACATACACCCACACATTTCTCATGTTGCCAGGTCCGAGACTTGAACTACACAATTGGCTATGTGGGATTCAGCCACCCTAAGCACCACTCCAAGAGCTGGTCCTATATTTAATGTTTGCTTGATAATCTGCCTTCCTGTCTGAAGTTGTTAGAACTGAGGCACCATTTAGCGAGGCTGGGACAACCATAACCTTTTTTAGGCACCCTGTTCTTATGTTCTTTGATTCCATATCTGAGCTGAGTGACCTTGAGCTATTCTTCACTGCTCTGAGGATTAATTTTCTATTTTTATAAAATAAAAATAATAGTGTTTTCTTTACAAATAATGCTGAATAGGTATAATTAAATTAAATAACATGTGACAGTATCTGGCACATGGTAAATAAAGACATGTTTCCTTCCTTCCTCCTTTTCTCTCTCTCTCTCTCTCTTTTCATTCTTTTCTCTCCTTTTCTCTTCCAATCTTCCTAATTTACACAACCTAGCCAGCCTTCTTTGCTCCCATCTAGGAAGGGTTACTAGTCTAACTACAGCTTGGTTAGATGAATCAAGGCTGACTCTCCCCAGTCCAGCTTGCTCACCAGAACTTCTCCTCCTCCACCACCATATTTCATTCTAGCAGATGATGTAATAAGAGTTATTAAGTAATGAAGTCTGGTTTTTTATTCAAATTCTTTTTTGAGTTGTTTCACTGAGTTTTCATGTATGGTGAGCCATCACCTTACTGTGTTTTCATGAAAGGAAGATGAATTAAGTACAGTAGTCAACTAACATGAGCAGGGAGACCTGGAAAGGCCCCTAACAGGCAACGGAAGCTCCTCAGACCAGGCTGATTTAGGTGAGGGCCTCAGAAAAATATAAAAGGGTAGAAATGCAAAGCATGCTTATAGTTTGATGCAGAGACTGTCCTGAAGTTCTTGGACCAAGCCCAAAATAATAGACCTAGTTACACTACACCAATGAAGGTGGATATCTTCTGGGTAAAATCTACTCTGCACTAAGGATAGTTCTATTTGGAGGCCCCAAAGAAATGGAGTAAGGGAAAGGAATTTCTCGTTTATAAATTCATATTAATCTGGAACTCCTTTAGAGCTGATTATCCTTCTCCCTAGATGGCCAGTACTCATCTGGACAATTTGGAACAATCCCAATAGTAGCTATGGATGATTGATTCAGAGATGAGTGAATCAGATGAACTGAATCACATGAATGATTCAGGGATTGAGCAGGGCCTCAGAAGCCCCTGAAACTGCAGGTTGGGGACATCTACTACAGCATTCTTAATCATTGTCATGTCATCAATTACCCTAACTTGTCAGAAATCTAGTGGGATCATGTCACCCTCTGCCCTTCACCTACAGGTGTCAAACCAAAAGGAAATCGTGGGTAAGAAGACATTCAGTGAAACTCCAGCCTTGCAGGATACCTCATGAGGAGAGGAAGCTCTTAACTAAAAAAACTGCTCATTTTGTACTCGAAAGGAAAATGCCTCTTTAGAATTGTATTGGCTTAGGATGCAGAGACCCACTACAGATAGTACTTCAAACAGCTGTCAGTTTTTGCTAATACATGTTAAATTTCTATTTAGGGGCAGCCTGGCCCAGTGATAATTTATATCCTGGAGTTCTCCTCTTCAGGTTTTTTTAGTGGAAGTCATAAGAGTGATGGTGTTTAGAGCAGATGGTCTGTGCAGAGGAGTAAGCTTTTCTTTGCCAAATTTCTGTCAATGTCTGATTCATCCAACCTCATCTAACCTCATCTCACTTGGATGGTTCATGGACTAATGCCTAAAGCAATGGGCCTGGAGTTCACCCATGCCACTCTCTTTCTCTTCCTTCTCCAGCAAGGATTGAAAATAGTTCATCATGCAGAGAAGACACTGTCCAGCTTCTGTAAGTGGCAAAAGAGCATCAATCCCAAGAGTGACCTCAACCCTGTTCATCATGATGTGGCTGTCCTTCTTACCAGGTACTTCAGACTGCATGGAACCCAAGGGAAGCAAGGTGGGGAGGGATGGCAGATGAAACGCTTTCCGACTATTCAAACCCACTATATTTTCACTACTCTTTTCTACTCGTGGTCATTTGTAAAAGTAGCATCTATGATCTCATCAGTTCTTGATGTCAATGCCAATGGAGGTGAAGGTTAGCATATGCTAATAATGCAAAGCTTTCCTTGTTAATAAACAGCATCTTCTGGAAAAATGTAAGCCTTCTTATCCCAATGATGATTTCATTCTTAGAAATGGCTTTTTCATGAAGCTCTATAAATAATCAGAAAGCTTGTTTGCAGATCTTCATTAAAGACTCCTATAAACTTTTACCAGTGGGATCTTAAATCTTTGTTTTTAGTTTAAAATTTTCTCCAGTTTGACAATGCGTAACTATCTCTATAGAAACCAATTCTCTTTTTAACCCAACCCTGAGTAATGCTGAAGATATGGAAGTAGGTTCCTTCCTACATAGGCAGAGAGGCTTGGTCACATCTTTCATCATTTTACCCCCTGAAGATAGGATATTGTTCTGATCACAGATAGATCCTATGGTGCTAGTAAGAACCAACCAATCTTCTAGGGCTCCTAGCTGTGAAAAAACCAGTGAACTTTCCTATTATCTCAAGTTCTTGGAACCTGTATTTTCTCACTGATTCAATATTTATTGTTTTTTTGGTGTGTGCACTCACTGATGAGAGATGGTGGAAAGTGGGAAGAGGGGAGGAGCGTGCAATGAGAAAGCACCTTCTGGGGGAAGGTGCTCCAATTCTTTCTTCTTCCTCTCTCCATCCCTTTGGGATTTGGGGCATGCAGGCACATACACCCACACATTTCTCATGTTGCCAGGTCTGAGACTTGAACTACACAGTTGGCTATGTGGGATTCAGCCACCCTAAGCACCACTCCAAGAGCTGGTCCTATATTTAATGTTTGCTTGATAATCTGCCTTCCTGTCTGAAGTTGTCAGAACTGAGGCACCATTTAGCAAGGCTGGTACAACCATAACCTTTTTTAGGCACCCTGTTCTTATGTTCTTTGATTCCATATCTGAGCTGAGTGACCTTGAGCTATTTTCTTCACTGCTCTGAGGATTAATTTTCTATTTTTATAAAATAAAAATAATAGTGCTTTCTTTACAAATAATGCTGAATAGGTATAATTAAATTAAATAACATGTGACAGTATCTGGCACATGGTAAACAAAGACATGTTTCCTTCCTTCCTCCTTTCCTCCTTTTCTCTCTCTCTCTCTCTCTCTCTCTCTTTCATTCTTTTCTCTTCTCTCCTTTTCTCTTCCAGTCTTCCTAATTTACACAACCTAGCCAGCCTTCTTTGCTCCCATCTAGGAAGGGTTACTAGTCTAACTACAGCTTGGTTAGATGAATCAAGGCTGACTCTCCCCAGTCCAGCTTGCTCACCAGAACTCCTCCTCCTCCACCACCACTTGCTATAGGGCATGTGAACTTGCCAGAGAGAGAGACAGAAGAGAGGGAAAAAATCACCCTCAGTAGGGATTATCACACCCCAATCCTTTTTTCTCCATTCTCCTCTCAGCATTTTGGGCACACATGTACACATGCATGGTGTGTCTCTAAAGTCATTGGGCCTGGGATTCAAACAGCTTAGTGAAATATGTGAGAGCCAACCTCCTTAACCACCATGCTACCTAAACCATCATGCCATCAGCTGGCCCCAATATTTATTGAGTGTCTGCTATACATCAGGCACAATTTTAGTCTAAACCAAAAGAAGGGTTTATACTCTAATGATATATCTTCTCATTGGCTGCCCTATCTCAGAGATATCCAGAAATCCAGACTGTCTTGTTCCTTGGCCCATCCCTTCAGTCACAGAAAAGTTAATGTACTAGAAAATACTGGGTATGTGTTGTCCCTCAGGAGGACAGGTGGCCCCAAAATACTTTGGTTCTGTCATCGATCCCATAGATGTCATAATTCCAGAAAATTCTATCAAAATGTCTACATCAGGCTTATAGGAAACTCTGACCGTGAGAATCTCTCTTTTGAGAGACCTCCTTAAGCAAATATTTTCCAAGGGATGTCTTTGGTGTAAATCTGTTATAGGCTCACTAGGATCTATACTTTGAGTTGATCAGTAACTGCCCTGGGAAATAGGTTAGTATGGGCATGGAATGAAACCACAGTGTTCTAAGGAACCAGCAGGCAACCTGGAATCTGATGACCTGGGTAAGATGCCAGGGGACAGCTTTGGTCCAGCCAAGACATTTCAACAGAGAAGAGCCCTGGAATTGGGAAATAGTGTTGGCCACTTGGCAGCCATGTCCCAGGAAATCGTACCCTTTCCTGAGATCAGAAGCAGGTGCTCCTCTCATTCTCATATGAAGAAATGAGTGACTTAATAGAGTTGACATTTGTGGGATGTTCTGTATGAGCCAAGCACTGTGTTACATCTATTAGAACAATAATTGATTGGGACCAGCAGTTAGTGTAATGGCTATGTCACTGGACTCCCATGTAGTCGACTGAGGTTCGAGTCCTGGACCCGGTGGCTTAAACTCACTCCAGGTGCGTGTACGTGCGTGCCCAAGATCCCCAGAGGAGAAAGGAAGGGAAGGGACTGGTGTGGCCATCCCCCTTGGGGAGGTGTTTCTTGCTTTCTGTCTCTCTGTATTTCTGGCAAGCACACGCACCCTATAGCAAAAATCTCTCCCAAAAAAAAAATAAATAAATAAATAAATTGATTCAGTTAATCCCTAAAACCACATTGGTAGTCGATTATTAATCACTCTTTTTTTTTAAATTTTTTTGCCATAGGGCACATATACTCTCTGGAGAGAGGCAGAAAGAGAAAAAGTGAGAAATCACACTCCAGAGGAGATGACACAATCCTTTCTTCTCCATCTCCTCTTGGGATGTTGGACACATGAACATATGCCCACATGATTTTCAAGCCACTGGGTCTGGGAATTCAATCATGGTCAACCATGTGTGAATCCAGCACTTTAAACACCATGCCATCTGCTAGGCCCAACCACTCATATTTTACAGAGAGAAAACTGAGATTTAGTGTCTCTTCCTCAAATTTCATTGCTGTTAATGGATACAGCTGGGTTTTAAGTCCAGGAAATTCAATGTCAATGCCATACTCTTAAAAATTAAGGATTTTTGTTTTCTTTTGAGTTGTTGATAGGTTCAGCAATCTGTTAATTTTTTTTTAAATTGAAACATAATATTTTCTCCCTTTCTGACCCCTCTGCAACTGGAAAATATTTGTGAGTATTCTTATTTTGTGGCAGAATGGTTATTTGTATAAGTTCAGTAATCCAATAGTATCTGTTGCCTTGCATCAGAAATTAAACTCTTATGGGGCTTTGTGCAAATAACAGAATAAACTGACACTAAAACCTTTTTTCTTTTTTTGCAAATAAGTTAGTTTATACCTCTTTTTAGTAAGAGGGGGATTGGAGAGAGAAAAAAATATTTCAGGAGAAAATTACAGTGCACTTAACACTAGATTTTAGCTTTATCCATATTTTTAGTTTAATTAAGATCTTTGATAAATCATTAAAAGGTGAAAAAAAGTTTAGTATGGGAAGGGGAGCGGGGAAAGAGGAAGGAATAAAAGTAAAAGTACGTTTTATTGACCAAAAAAATTGAGAAGCTATTTGCCGATGAGAATGCGCCTAGTAATATCTTTGTCTTGACTTACATGCATGGTAGTCATGCTGGAAAAAGAAATGTTATACAGTATAAAGAGATACATGATTAAATGTAAATCAAAAAACAATTATTCAATATGAATTCAAAGGATCTGCTCTCCTTTTTTCATTATGATAAATTTTTTACCTTAGGGTCTGGTTTTATCAAAGAATGATGAACCTCACCAGTTACTAGACAGTGGAGAGCATTTTAAGTTGCAAAGCAAGATTTCTCAACTTAAGAACATTTTGGGACATATGAACTGGAAAGTTCTTTATTGCGAGAGGGTGTCCTATGCATTGTAACTCATTTAGCAGCAACTCTGACTTCTACCCATGAGTTGCCACTAGCACCCTCCTCCAAGTTATGAAAACCCAGACTGTCTCCAAATGTCCCTCAGAGATGGTAAATGGCAAAATCACCAGCCCCTCTTTTACCTTCCTTGAAAATCATTGATCTAAAAAAAAATAATAAATAAATAGACATAAGGGAGGAGAGAGGTATGAGACTGGGTTCTGCCTGTGAGAGACTATCGTGATATCCACATTAACTCAGTTCTCTGTGCTGCTGCATTCAGAAGACTGTAGATTTGATAGTTAGTGACTGCATGCCAAGGCATACTTTCTTTTATATGGCCCCAGAGCAGGAGGAAGGTAGAAGTAATCTCCTTTTGGAAGATTAAGTCTTTATCTGCAAAAGCCATATTCCTACAATTCTTTTGTTCCCCCTTTCCTCCTATTTAATACAGGGCATTTAGTAAGTACTTCATAAGTTATTTAATGGACTTGACCTCCTGACATACCAAAATAAGAAAGTCAGTGGACTAGCAATGAGCACTATTCATCTTTTCCCAGCAGCTCTATGCAGACCTAGACTTTTTGAATGAAATAGTAACAAACACATCCTTCAGGAGGGGTGGGAATGCTTGGTCTTCCCATGGATCCCAAAATTGATTGCATTATATTCAGATTATTATTATTCATAGGATTGTACTGTGTGATTTAGCTCTCTAACATGGAACCTCCCTCCCCACGCTAGCAATTGCTACCATTAGTGAGAGTGGGGATCCATATCTGGTGCATGTACTGAGACTGCAGCTGCTCTCTCCTATCCCACCTGGAGAACTGAACGCTCACAAGGGTTCTTGAAGCGTGGATCTGCTACATAGCCAAATAGACACAAGAAGGAGACCATTTGTTGCTAGAAATTGTGCCCATACAAATACCATGAACTAATGTTTTTGGAACGAATCAAAGCTCAGAAGCTCACTGGCACTTGTGCCAGCAACCCTTGGCTAAGAGCTCTTTTTGTACTGAAAAAAACCCAAATGACTAATTGATGACTCTTCCAAAACTTTTGTCAGTGATGAAAATAATCCCTATCAGGATATGGGAGCATTATTTTTTCTTTTTTTTTGGAGAGGTTTTCTATAGGGCGCGTGCGCTCGCCAGACAGAGACAGAGAGATAGAAAGCGAGAAATCACCCCCCAGGGGGGATGGCCACGCCGCAATCCCTTCTCCTCCATTCTCCTCTCGGGATCTTGGGCACGCACGCACACGTGCCCAGTGTGAGTTTTTTAAGCCACCAGGTCCAGGACGCGAACCGTGGTCGACTACGTGGGAGTCCAGCGACATAGCCATTATGCTAACTGCTGGTCCCAGGAGCATGTTTTTATATTTAAAAACTGTAAATAGTATTTTCTGAGATCCTAAGGGTCTATTCTTTCTCTTTCTGGAGTTGAGAAATAGTGAATTCCTGACAAAAAGAGGAAACAAGAAGCCAAGGAAGGCGCATGTGTGCACGAGCACACACATGTATGTGGAGCTTCTTCCATGTGCAATCATGTTAGTTTAATGGAGCTGGATATATACTTGATTTGATATATGGGTGGGTTGATGGAACCAACTGTTTTTGTTTGTTTGCTTGCTTATGGCATTGCATGCAAGAGAGAGAGAGGTTGAGCGAAAGAGAAAGAGAAATTTCTAACAGAGTCCCATTTTCCCCAGCCCTTCAGCTCCTTGGGCTCCTGAACACCCAAACACATGCTCAATGTGCTTTCAGGTCACCTGGGGATCTGAATCTGCAGCTGCAAGATGACTTCCACCCTTATGAGGCACTTAATTTGCTGTTGCCCCACTATGACTGGGCCTAATAGCCTCTTCTTTAATAGACAGTCTCCTTGTATTGTGATCCTCCTCCTCAGCCTGAGTAACTGGGACTACAGGTATGTCCCACAATGTTGGCTTTCTAGGTGGGCCAGAAATTGAAACCTGCCCTCCCAGATGGCTCCAGCCTGCTAAGTAGCAGTGTCAAACAGTGCACGTTACCATGGCTGGGCCCCAATTCCTTTTTACATAAATGAAAAAACTTCTCAGATGAGTTTTGAACACAGATTTCAGAAAAACTGAACAGGAATTTCATATTCGAAAAACCCAGTCATTGCTGATTGTTCCTTTTCAAATTAACTTTAATTTTAAACAAAATTTTCAGGCCAGCCTGTGGCATGGTCGTTACAGCATCTGGATCCCACATGGCCCACTGTGTAGTCCTAACTCCCACACCTGGTGGCTTGAAAAAAACATGCCAGGATCATGTGTATGCGTGACCAAAATCCCGAAGGGAGAGTGGAGAAGGGCTGTGTCATTATGGAGGAGGTGCTCTCTCATTTTCCTTTTCTTTCTCTCTGTCTCTCTGGCAAGCACATGTGCCATCTAGTAAATTACAAAAATAAAATAAGGAAATATTTTCTTTTGTTCTTAAAGTCATATAATTTAGTCCCCTAAAATTAAGAACAAGAGCAATTCAAAATAAAATGTTTGCCACATTTTCCCACGTTTGTTAGATGTTAGTGAAATTTAATAACCCAGAGGTGAAATAAGAATAATAGTGAATTTGAAATTGTTCCTTATAGTCATATGAACTTTTAAATTATCTTTTAAGCATACTTTATATAGAGTATACTAAATGTGTATTTATATTCAGATTTTTTTTCCTGAAGATTTTTTTTCAGCTGTTTCTTGGTGGTATCTCAGCATCTCTGTTATCTGCTTGCAGAAAAGACATCTGTGCTGGTGTCAATCGGCCCTGTGAGACCCTGGGTCTGTCTCACCTGTCTGGGATGTGCCAGCCTCACCGGAGCTGTAACATCAATGAAGACTCTGGTCTCCCTCTGGCTTTTACGATTGCCCATGAACTCGGACACAGGTAAAAGGTCAAGGAAACAGATCTGCTTGTAGTGTTCATGCATCAGTTCAGATCAGTGGAGGGACCTTAAACGGGTATCAGGGGATCGGGACTGCAGTAAGGC
>NW_006160001.1:6372978-6386314 GCF_000334495.1 Tupaia belangeri chinensis
CACCTTCTTCATACTTCACAGCTCTGATGTCTTCTCTGCCCTGACCACTTGTGTGGGCATGTAACAATAATGGATGCTACACTCCAAAGTATTAAGTGCCAGTCCTTAAAAAATTTGGAGTTAGGAAAGGTAGAACCTTATCGTTCCTTTTGAGTATTATGTATAATAATGAACATTATATATTTTTTAAAAATGAGATACTGAAAGATGAACAGAAGGAGACAGGCTAGGAACCACAGGACCTGAAGAATGACCTCGTGGTGAATTCCCTGGCTTTCTTTTCTCTTATATATGCCAGATTTGGACGGTATGAAGTCAGTAACTTAGAAATGGACGTAAGCAAAAAGTCTCAACATTAACCTGCTCCCTCTAGCCAAAAGACCAAGAAAGAGACGGTCTAACTAGACAGAAAGCTTTGAGACAGTAACTGTTCTACTCCACCCGCACACCACAGAAAGAATTGTGGCCCCATGCTCCTCTATGCTAGTAAGTCTGAGTGGGGACCCTGACTTCAACCATGTGAAACTATAATGAAGTACTCAATACTGCCATTTGGGAGGTACCAGAAAAACCAAGTAGAGAACTGGGGATTTGATCCCTACAGGCTAAGAATGAGTACTCCCCCAGCTCCACCCTTGCATGGACCATGTGGGAAGCCAGAAACTCCACCAATCCCGGAGACCGTCTGTTTGACGACTCAGCTGTGTGGTAAATTTGAACTTCATCCACCTGATAGTAATGAGATAGCAGCTCCCTCCTTCTGTCAGAGTAGCAGTGTCAGAAAAGCTAGCCAAATGGAAAATTTAAATAAAATCCATAATATAATATGAAAACCTCCAGGCTTCATTATAAAATCATTTATCAAACCAAGAACAAAGAATATTTCAAAACAAATGAAAAGGTTAATAAATGCTAATACTGAGATAACATAGATGTTAGAATTAGCTGACAAAAATTTCAAAGCATCTGTGATTAAATGCTTTAGTGAGGAATTACCAACAAATTTTAAGGAAATGAAAAAAAATTAGCAACTCTCAGCTAAGAAATAGAAGGGAGAATAAAATGATCACTGTAGAACTGAAAAATACAATTATCAAAAGAAAAAATTCAGGGAACAGCTGGTAGCATGGTGGTTAAGGGTGCTAGACTCCCACATGGCCAACCACAGTTCAAGTCCTGGATCTGGCGGCTTGCTTTCTCACTTTCCTTCTCTCTCTCTCTCACACACACTCTCTCACTCTGGCCAGCTCTGGTCAAGTTAAAATAAATAAATAAAGTTAAATAAAATATTTTTTTTTAAAGAAAAAAATCAGTAAATGGATTCAACAGAATGGAATACTAGTCAACAATGAAAAGGAATGCACTACTAATCCATGTAATAACTTGATGAATTTTCAAAAATGATGCTTACTAAAAAAATTCCAATCCCAAAGGTTATATTCTGAATTAATACAATTCTATGGCAATGCTGAAATAATAAAATTATAGAAATGGAGACTATCAGAATTTAAAGAGGGAATAAAGTAACTAAGAGCAACACAAGGTATCATTATACCAAAAATTGTCTGTATGTTGTCTGTATCAATATCCCGGCTGTAATATTCAACTATAGAATTGTTGGATATTATCATTGGAGAAAAGTGGGTAAAACATATGGAATTATCTCTTGTATCATTTCTTATAACTGCTTATGAATCTACAATTATCTCAAAATAAAAATTTTAATTTTAAAAATGGTCATTGGGCTATGTACATATGCCCTAAATGGAAGAATGACTTTTAAATGGAAAAAAATGTTTAAATCACTGATAAGAAAGAGAAAGTTGAGGGACCAGCAGTTGTCATAATGGCTACATCATTGGACTCCCATGTAGTCTACCACAGTTCGAGTTCTGGACCCAGTGGCTTAAACTCATGGCGGGCACATGTGCATGCATGCCCAAGATCCCAAGGAGAATGGAGGAGAAGGGATCATGGTGTGGCCATCTTCCCTGGGGGATGATTTCTAGCTTTCTGTCTCTCTGTCTCTTTCTGTCTTTCTGGCGAGTGAACGTGCCCTATAGCAAAAACTTCTCCTAAATAAATAAATAAATAAATAAAAATGAAAAAAGAAAAAGCTGAAAGAAGATTGATTTTGAGTGACAGGAAAAGATGTTTTTAGTATGACACAAAATCAAAGAACAGAATACTTCAGGAGCTTCCTGAGAAGTTTTCACACTAGCAAAACACACTTCTGAGGTATTTAGTTTTTTATTTAACTGAATAGTTGTAATTAGCAGTAGACCAAACTGAGAAATACTGAGAAATTCAATGAAATTACCTAAATCAGTCCAGAAAGATAAAAATTGGTTTACTATCAATCAAATATCCCTAAAAGATACTCATTATAGGTTCATAACAAAGATACTGAGTTATTTCTTGGAAATTTATTTACTTATTTGCCAGTTATGTATGATACATAAGAGAAAGTAAACTAACTGTTACTGTGGCCTAAATGAATAATTTAACTTTCTTTTGAGAGAAAAATATCCATTTGTAAGAACCTGAAATTATATCAGCCATATATCTAAAGTCTCATAACACCCTTATTAGGCTCCTAGATAATTTACCATAAATGTTGATACAATTCCAAGAAGAAATTAAAAACTTATTTAAGAACTAACATCCTTTTTAAGTAATAAAAATATCATGAACATTTGAAAGAAAATATCCACCCTCTACCCCTGCCCATCTTCTGGATTGTGTTATATTTTATTACAGAGCTTTGCTCCTTGTACAAAATAAAAAATTTGTATTTCCTGAATAAGTTAGGAAAGCTCCATTCATACTTTCTTGGTTATTGTTCTCTGCTAGTTTCACTGCCCCATAAAATAATAAAGGGTGAGGGATGGATCTGTTCCCCTAAGTGATACACTGACACCCAGGCAATTACTTAACTTGCTGTTTCACATCTATAATTTGGTAAAAACTGCTTTAAAGGAACTAAAACAACCAAGATGAAGGAAACAAGTCAATCCAACAATCTAGTAAGTTTCTTCTGACTGAAGAGGGCACTCTACTACAAACTGTTCTTCAGGATCCATCCCTGTGCTATAAACTTTGTTGGCAGGTTACCTTGGATAGAAAAACATGCTTTCCATCCCTGTGTTCCATATACTCTCCTCATGACTCACTATTATGGATCCATTGGTCCCATCTGACAGGGCCAGTCCTCCCATTTGGAGATAGTAGATACAAACCCGAGGGACACTTGTTTGGTAGCACAGCTGCTCTGTCACAAGATGAGAGTATGGGAGAGGTGATAAACCTGGAGAAGAATATATTGAGTTGTCATAAAACCCATAACACATTTTTGCATAGAAAAATATGTCATGACCTTTCCGAAAACCCAGTATCTTAGTGCACTAAAAACTTTAAATGTAGTAAAATGAACTTTGTGGAGCTGATTTATTTTATATATATGTTTGAAGTCACCCATGTTAGGGGACCCAGCCACATGGCTTGATGTATTGGAATATTCACAGCTTCAAAAACAAAACAAAACCAAAACCAGTATTCTTGCAGATTTTTAGAACCTTGTTTGCAGTGTAGGGTTTTTATTAACTAGTAAACAGATGAATTTGTGGAGTGTTTCATGAGTTTGGTAGAAATGGATTTGCAATAGCCATGGGGAAGGCTTGCTTGGAATGAAACTTCCACTGTAGCACAGTCTTTGTGGAGAGGTGATAAGAATTTTTGTAGACTAATTCTCTGACTCCTTTGTGATCTTTGTATTCATGTGGAATTTGATTAGAGTTTATAAGTTGATAATATCAAAAGGAAATCTTGAAATCTCCCAAAAGACTATTCTCTGTAAGAGTTAATAATGCTTGTCAGGAAATTTCATTAAAGTTGGATGTGAACTTCTTTAATCACAGGGTTTGAATCTTACTATCATGAAGAGTAAAATGTCATACTTTTCTCTGTTTAGATTTAGAAATTTGAGCCAATATCTCCAGGTCGTAGGTGTGCAATACGCAGACCCAGTGGAGAGAGTTCTGGGAATCTCGGAAAGTATCTTGAGGTGATCCTAAGATCATGGCTCATAAACCAATATTTCTGAGTCAATTTCTTCCCCAGGCACTTCCTTGCCATGGTTAAGCTCTTTAGAATTTTTTGAGGATGCATCATCTAATCACCTTTGGTAGTTGGAGGTCAGGGGGCAGACTGAGTAACACAAGAAAAGTGAGTTTGGAGTACAGAGATCTGCATCTGTCACCTACTTTTGATACTGATGAGTTGTGTGACTTATGACAAGTCTCCAACTTAAACTTCCTCATCTAGATAAGGAAAATTATCTAGACAATGATGAAAACAAGAATGAATTATTTTCTGTCACTTATGAAGCTCTTGTTTTGTGCCAGGCACCTTGCTGAATGGTTTTAAGTGGTTTTCAAACTTCAATCCATTTAGACCTCACCTTAACACTGTGACAATGATCCCATCTTCTAGGAGAGGAAAATGAGGCAAGTTTCAGTAACTCACCAGTCATTAACTTGCAGATTTGGGATTCAAATTCACATCATCTGTCTTCAAAAAGCATACTCTCAACTACTGATCTATAAAGTCTCCCTAATGTGTCTACTGTTGGAACATCCCTGTGTCAAAAGTATAAAGAAATTCATCTCCTCAAAACTTGTGGCCTTTGACAAAGTCTCCCATAGGCATCCTCTTTTATAATCTCTCTTACGGTATGATAAAAAGGGAGACAGAAGATTTTATTCTTTTGTGCTATGGTTGCTGCAGCAAGAAAAAGCAATTAACTTGGGGAAGTATTTGGACTCTAGACTCTAGATTCATAAAAAGTCGGACTAATCTCTTAGCTTTCTGTCAGAGAAAAATCTCTAAATTAGTCACATAGCCCCTACGGTTGCATATTTGAGACAAAGGCTTGCCTACAATGTTCCCTGTGCTTTTTAGTTCAAAAATTAGGTAGGCCCTTCAACTTCGAAATCTCACTTTATAGACAGCTGCTTTCTGTACAAAAGTGGCTGCCTGGGGAACCAGCAGTTAGCATAATGGCTATGTCGCTGGACTCCCACGTAGTCGACCGTGGTTCGTGTCCTGGACCCGGTGGCTTAAAACTCACGCCGGGCGCGTGTGCGTGCGTGCCCAAGATCCTGAGAGGAGAATGGAGGAGAAGGGATTGCGGCATGACCATTCCCCCTGGGGGGTGATTTCTCACTTTCTGTCTCTATGTCTCTCTCTGTCTGTCTGGCGAGCGCACGCGCCCTACAGTGAAAATCTCTCAAAAAAAAAAAAAAAAAAGTGGCTGCCTGTGAGTTACTTTCACCTTGAAAAAAATGCATTTTTTCTCTATTTAATGTCTGCCTCCTTGCAGTTCTTATGGTTTGTGTTTCCCTGTCAGCTTTGGCATCCAGCATGATGGGAGAGAAAACGACTGTGAGCCTGTGGGCAGGCACCCATATATCATGTCACGACAGCTCCAATATGACCCCACACCACTGACATGGTCCAAGTGCAGCAAGGATTACATCACCCGCTTCTTGGAGTAAGTGACAATGTATTTCTTGACAGCCTCACTTGGATCTCTTTAAATTGGAAGTTGATGCTGAGTTTTGCAAAGAGGACCTGAAGATACTGGCAAAGGCTTAGTCCCACCCCATAGGACACATATTAGGTGTCATCAGAAAGGGGTAGATTTCATTTCTGCTTTCTGAGTATGAGATTGAGTAGGTTCTGCCCTCCAGCCATAGCCAGGCAAGAATTCCCTTCCCTACCTAATTGATCCTGCCCCAATGTGGTGTTTTATGACCTGATAGTGAGTTAAGTCTTTGGGGACTGGCAGAAATAATCAGGACAGGTTAGAAGTTGTCAACCAAATCTCAATGTGAATAACATAATTTTCTAATTTTATCAGTGCTTGTAGTTCCTAAACAACAACTAAACCTGTAGTATGGGATATAATTAGCATTTTTCATATTAACTCCCCCTTGGGTCCAGAGAATTCTCTGCCTTGTAAAGATATAGTTGTCTTGAAGGACAAAGAATACATTAGAGGAATGGAAGTTTCTGGTGGATGAAATACCAAAGAGAACCATATGCAACTTCCCTCATTTCTATTAACTTGTTTTCAGCCGAGGCTGGGGTTTCTGTCTTGATGATATACCCAAAAAGAAAGGCTTGAAATCCAAGGTCATTGCCCCCGGAGTGATCTATGATGTTCACCACCAATGCCAGCTTCAGTATGGCCCCAATGCTACCTTCTGCCAGGAAGTAGAAGTAAGTGTTGGGTATCTTGGTTCCTTTTCTTTTCTGGGCAGGGAAGGGACTTCAGGTCTTTAGATATCCAGCATGCTGAAGGAAGCATCAGGGAAATATTTGGAAATCTGAAGATCTAGACACAGAAATGGAAACTTTATACTTACGGTGTCGGTAAGGCAGGAGGATTAAATTTGGGTCATTATATTCCTTGACCCTGCCTCTTTGGTATTTAGTGGGATGTAGAATCCTTTGCAGCTGGGTGGTGGATGACAGTTCCACCATAATTTTCAGGATTCACAGTGATTTATACCTGCAGACTCCATAGCATCCAACTTAATCTCTAAAATGATGCCTTTTCCTAAATTTTCCATCTGATTGAAGAGTAACACCAGATCCCAAGGTAGAAATAAGATTTTCCCCAAATTCATTCTTCTCTTTTATTATCAATATCCAAGTAAAAAATGAGGCCCTGACATTATACCATTATACCTTCTATACAGTTTGTGGCTCTTCATGTCTTCTTCTGCTGTCTTGATTCAGTTCCTCTTCATCTTTCCTCACTATTGTAATTACCTCCTAAATTGTCTCTTTCCTATTCAAATTGTTGCTCAAATTATTTTGAGCAACACTAATCTAACCATGGTTCTATTTTGCTCTTAGTGTTCCTATTGACACAGCCCAGGACAAAGTCCCAACTCCTGTGTGGCACTGCCTTATGATGTAGACCTTGCTTATTCTCTGAGCTAATCTCTTTTTTTGCAGAGGTGTTTTTTTTGTTTTGTTTTTGTTTTTGTTTTTGTTTTTGTTTTTCCTATAGGGTGTGTGTGCTTGCCAGAAAGACAGAGAGGGACAGAAAGTGAGAAATTATCCCCCAGGGGGATGGCCACACCACAATCCCTTCTCCTCCATTCTCCTCTCAGGATCTTGGGCATGCACACACACGTGCCCAGTGTGAGTTTAAGCCACTGAGTCTGGGACTTGAACTGCACTTGACTAAACAGGAGTCCAGCAACATAGCCATTACATTAACTGCTGGTCCCTGAACTTAACTCTTTTAATGAAAGAATATCAGCATGAACACACCAATGTTGACCAGGCAAGACTTGCCAAATTCCTACCAATTCTAAAATGAAAAATATTAGTACACAAAAATTATCAAGAGGCTAGCCCCATAGCCAATGGTTAAGGGAACTGGATTACACATGGCTGACCATGCAGTTCAAATGCTGGCCCCAGCAACTTGAAAAGTGTGCTGGGCATGTGTGTATGCATGTCTGAAATCTCGACAGGATAAATAAATGGAGGAGAAAGGGCTTTGTCTTGACCATGTCCCACGGGAGGAAGCTTTATCCCTCTTCCTCTCTGTCACTCTCTCTCTCTCTCTGGCCAGTGCACATACCCTCTGGCAATTAAATTTTTAAAAATTAACTAGATAAAGTCTCTGTCTTCAATGAGCTCAAGTTCTGATGGAGGAATAAAATTTCAATACTGAGAGAGAAATACAAACGGAGATGTTTAGAAAGAACTTAGTGGAGGAAGTAAATAACTTAGAACAAGCAAAATGTGACAAAGAAGGTAAAGGTGATAAAAAAAATACCTCATCTCTCACTTCTAACTGGTTACCAAGTTATTCTGATTTTGCCTCCTAAATATCTTTAAAATCCATCTTTTCCTAGATGACTGTAACAGTTTTCTGATTGCTTTCTTTTTCTAAAATCTGACCATCTCCAGCCTTTATAATGGAGATCTGGTTGTGTTCCCACCTGACTAAAAGATTTCACATTTTCCCCAGGTCTTTTCAATAAAATTCAAACTCTCTAAGAGGGCTTCAGGATTTATGTTTTCATTCTCTGGCTTTATCTCTAAGAATATTGTTTTAACCACTCACTCTCTAAGCTGATACTCTTCTTATATGTATCTTGAACTTTATCACTAATATTTCACATCTTAGAAACTCTCCTTCATATTTTACCTTTTTACTTCCAATAGTGCATTATTTTTTTCTAAAATTTCTCTCATTTTTATGGTCTCTTATTTTTAAGTCAGACTTTCAATATAATTTTTTCCCTAGTCATATATGACACATTTATTTTGCAATTTAAAATGGCAATTTCCAATGTTGAGTGTCAATGTAGATCTGTTTCTGCAATATGAGAGCTCTCCTAGATCTTACTTACTCCGTCTCTATTATTTTCTTTTGTAATTTTCACTCTTACTGCAAGCTTTTGGTTATGAAACTCTATGTCATACTTTTTTTTTTTTAGGGTGTTGATGACTGGCACATTCTTCCAGAGAGGATTTCCACTGCCCTTTCTGGGTCAATTGGAAGTAAATTATTGGTTTGATATTGTGTCGACTGCATGAGTGGTATTGGTGTTACTGCAGATACAAACTCTCAGGATAATATTTTACCACTCTTTCTAGTGCTAAAGTCACAGCAGGCAATTTTTTTTTTTTAGCTATGATTCTTTTATTTATTCTTCCACTCTGGGTGTCTTTTTTGGGATTCTGGTCTTATATAATGTTTCCAGTCCTAATAGCCACCCTATGTGAGCCCTTGGCAGTCTCCATGCCGAAGTGACCACTAACACTAAGCTCCAGGCTACTAGGTTTGCATCGCCACATTAACACTTCTGCTACACTTTTAGCCTCTGAGGATACTTTCCTTACTTTCTTACCACCTCAAGGATGCATTTAACATATTTAAAATAATTTTCCCACCATTTTAGAAATTATATAAAAGTGAGGATTTTTAAGGGTATACTGTTACTGGAGATAGACAACTGTGGCTACCTCTGGTCAATTCTTCTTTTATACTTCATGGTTATTCACGTGTAACAACCTCCATTTTTTGAAAGTTTTCAGTTCTCCACTACTTCTAGCACTTGGCTTGTTCTGATTCCTGTGTACCGTCCTTACTACCATCATATGGGTCTCAACTTAAATGTCACTTCATCTCCTGTTCTTTGTTTTCCTCAGCAAAGTCTTCATTATATTGCAGTTGCTTTTTATTTGTGTATATCTTTTCCTACTAAACTATACATTCTCTGAGGAAAATTTTATTTCTGGCATCCAGTAGTGCTTGGCACATGATAAGCACACAACAAATAACTGAATGAAGCCTTCAGACACTGCATACTGCAGCCAACTTAAGTAATCACTTCCAACATAACAACACCCAGAATACAAGAGAATACAGCATAATATTTCTTTATTGTTATTTAATTATTTTTGTGTAAATACTGTAACGAGTTTCTTTTTATCCTTCACCTACCATGTGATATGTTATAAATATGTAATGAACTTACAAGAAGTTTTAAAAAATTCTAGGGAAAAAGTACTAATAGTCCAAGTAGTAAGCATGAATAGGTATTAAGGCTGATGTGGAGATAACCAAAAAGTCTGGGTTTTAACCCCCACATAACAACAGACAATGACATATTCACCTTGATCAAGTCAGATGTTAGAGTTGAGACCCCTACATGAAGCTGCAAGCCTTAAAGAACTCTGCCTCAGTGGAAAGATGGACTGGAAAAAATATACTACCAGCACAGTGAGGTGACAGAGAAACATCTATTCATTATCTTAGCCTGGGTTTTTGTGGGCAGAATTGGTTGGTAGATAACTTTCTCACTTGAAAATTGTTTACCACAGATCATATTTGTGCTGATTTAGAGTTAAAATTTATACTCTTGTAAGGTTTGAGAACCTCTGTGCCCAAAAAATTACATGAAAAATATTTCTGACTTGGGATTACAATGGAGTGATGGTAGAGACAAAGGTAAAACTGCTCTGGAAGAACCAACATCCAACTAAGAATGTGCAGAACTCCACAAGACAATAGACTCTGTTTAGATGGTTCCAAATTTATTTCCTAATTCAAAATCTAAAATAATTTATCTTCAGCTAAGAATCAGTTGCATGTTACTCAGAAGTGAGTGATGAAATGGTGAGTAACCTTTCCTGGTAGAAACAAGAATTCTTCAACTTTCATATACAAGAAAATTGAGAGTCAAAAAAATATGAAGATGGGACCAACAGATGGAGTAATGGTTACATCACTGGACTCCCATGTAGTCACCTGCAGTTCAAGTCCCAGACCCAGTGGCTTAAAACTCATGCGGGGTGCATGTGTGTGTGCATGCCCAAGATCCTGAGAGGAGGACGGAAGAGAAGGGATTGTGGTGTGGCCAACCCCCTAAGGATTGATTTCTTGCTTTCTGTCTCTCTCTATGGTGAGCACACATACCCTATAGCAAAAATCTCTTAAAAAAAAAAAGATGAATTTGAAGCATCAAGGACAGATAGGAAGGATCATCAATAACATGAATTCCAGAAGGAGAGAATAGAGGTGATCAAGGAGAGGCAAACTTCAGGGAGATAAAGATTGAAAAATTTCTAAAAGTACTTTTAAAACTATAAACTCATACTTTAAAAAACACATTTCATCTAGAATATGAAAAATGGGTGGGAGATGGGAGGATAGAGGCAAGTTTAAAAGATCAATAGAAGCTGCTGAGCCATTTCAGATGACGTATAAGAACCTCATCAACTTACCTTTGTTTCCAGGGGGGAGAGAAATGACAGGGGAGATCCAGTTGCTCCTTGACAGCTAAAATGAGCAATGACTTAGGGTATAAATAAATAAAAGGGAAGACTTCTGGATGTTTTAGTTTCTATCTCCTTCAGTGAGGAGGGTCAAGTGATAACTAGCTGTTTGTAATCAGATCGCCTGTCATTTACAGTTTGGATTTGCCTGTGATACATAATGTCACCAGTTACTCTACCCAAGGGAATGAGTACTGGATATTGTGCCACATAGTCATAGAAATTACAGTCACGATTCTCAGGAAATGCGTTTTTATCTCTCATTTCCATCTGGTCTACTAGGGCCTATAGACCCCTTCTTGTGCATGATGACAGAGTCCAAATTAAGTTTGAGTTGACAACCCTAATGATTCTTTGCCATCACTCTTATTCACTAAAACAATGTGAGTGTGTGGGTGACTGTGTATATTTTACCATAATTATAGAAATGCTTTTGTACAAGTTTTGAGAATACAAAAAATGTACAATCTCATGTTCATTTTCCAGAATGTTTGCCAGACACTGTGGTGTTCAGTGAAAGGCTTTTGTCGCTCCAAGCTGGATGCTGCTGCAGACGGGACACGATGTGGTGAGAAGAAGGTGATGTGTCAGGTGGAAGAAGGAAGCTGGGAGAGTAATGGGCTGAGAGTCTTGGAAAGAGCTGGGGGAAAGGCCCTGGAAGGCAGCTATTTCAAGATGAAGAGCAGAGAGTGGAGGTCACACAGTCAGACCAGCCAGAGGACAGGATTCTACTTACACTAAAACTTCTGAGACTTCACTGAAAACAAGTAATAAATTTGAGAGGGTTGAAGTCCAGTTCCACATTTGCAAATATGCCTCCCATCTTTCCCTGATGAACCTCCATAGAATGTGTGTTTAACAATATCTGCTGGGATTCCTTAACCTTCCTTTTGACATTTTCCCTCCTCCATATTAAAGATTAGAAGGACAAGCTATTGGTTTCATCCTTCTAAAGATACTAGATTTAGGCCACTTGCTATGTTCTTTCTCATCATCTGACATGACTGCTTTTCTTAAAGTTCTTTCTTCCCATTTTACTTGGCAAGAAAGTCAGACGCTCGAGAACTCAGAAGTGTTAAATGTCCTCCAGACTGTCTTGGATCAGGATTGTACATGCTGAACTAAACCAATTATTGTTAGCCTTAGGCTGGGGTGTTTTGTTTGTATATTTATTCAACTTGAGAGTGGCATGACCCAACAGTGAGATTATACAACCTGCTCAAAATACACAGTGACCAAAAATAAGGAGAAAAGAGACCAACAGATAAAATATGCCCACATTCTCTTGGAAATGTAGCCATTTTTAACAATCAAGCTGCATTTATTTTTGTTTTCATTTTTATATGTTGACTCTTCTAAACTGATAGTTGTGGAACGATTGCTTTGCAGAGGAAGAGAGTTGTTGTTTTGTTTTGTTTTCCCTGCATCTTTTGAAAGGCCAGAACTGTGTACACAATGGGTAAAGTTATAAGAAAGCAGATTTATTTTTCTTAATGTTAGAAAAAAAACTTCCTAACTAGTGGCTTTTAACAGCAAAGTTTACTCTTTTTTGCAGGAGGCTGAGCTCTCTGTTGCAAAAATCAAATGCCAACGACACTGTAAAGAAATACTGCTCGTGGTACCAATCTGTGAATTGTTATAGTCTCCAGCAAGATAAGGATCTTTACCAAAAAGTACTGGGTTGTCAGAAAAGGCATGACACATTTTTGCATAGAAAAAGCACCATGGCTTTTCTGACAACCCAATAAATCTACTAGGCTGCTAAACAACTGTGTTACTAAGCATACTAAACTGACATGCTTTTCATAGGGAGACTCTCCTCATGAAAGAAGTGATGTGTTAATTGACATTCTGTTGTGCACTCTGTCTACCATACGTTGAGTAACACTCCTACATTGGCCAAAACTAGACACTATAAAATGCTCTTCCCTTTCTGAAACTTTGATTTTAAAACCCAAGATACTTTTATGAGAAACTTTTATGAGACCTTTTTTTTACAACTAGTATATGACTATGGGAAACCTGCTTGCTCCAGGAGGATTGAGTTTAGACATTAAGGGTTCTTGGCTCAGCTTGCTATGAAAAACCTCTTGACACATGCGTCCCCCACCGCTTTTTTTTCCGCAGTGGTGTATGGCTGGCAAGTGCATCACTGTGGGGAAGAAACCAGAGAGCATCCCTGGAGGCTGGGGCCGCTGGTCCCCCTGGTCCCACTGCTCCAGGACGTGCGGGGCCGGAGCCCAGAGTGCAGAGAGGCTCTGCAACAACCCTGAGTAAGTCAGGCCATGCCCCTTTCTCTTCCTACCACAGAGCCGGGAAACCAGTCTTGCAGAGAATGACTTCAGTGATCCTATGTCTCCTGTCTTTCCCAAAGACAAAGGAACCAGAAAATTTACAGAGGGTGAAAAATAAAAGGTTCTTTTGTGTTTTGTTTTGATTTGGTTTGGGTTGGCCCTAGTCCTGC
>NW_006160001.1:6386435-6394342 GCF_000334495.1 Tupaia belangeri chinensis
TTTTTGGTATTGGGCGCGTGCGCTCGCCAGACAGAGAGAGACAGAGAGACAGAAAGCAAGAAATCACCCCCCAGGGGGGATGGCCACGCCGCAATCCCTTCTCCTCCATTCTCCTCTCAGGATCTTGGGCACGTACACACATGCGCCCGGTGTGAGTTTAAGCCGCTGGGTCCAGGACTCGAACCGCGGTTGACTACGTGGGAGTCCAGCGACATAGCCATTATCCTAACTGCTGGTTATGTAAAAGTCTTTAGAAAATTATACAATTAAATATTTTATAGAAAATTCCATTCTAGCTATAAGAGATTAGTACACCCAATTTTTCTAAGGTTGTAGCTTTCTTTCAATCACAATGAATGTACAATTTTATAATAATATTTTTCTTCCCTTAAGTAAAATAGCTAGGCACCCTTTTTGAGGATAACTAGTCTGAACATTTTAAAAAAGAATTTTGTGAAAACTTAAAGTTCCATAATATCCTGTTAAGGATTCTATGGAAATTATTTCAAATTTTAAATCTAATTGCTTAATTTCTCATATCTTTAAATTTACATAATAATAGTATATATGAATTAAGTTTAGATTTACTTATTTTCCAGGTATAGCTTACCTTTTTTGAAAGGCTGCATTTTTTTTCATTATTCATGACAGAATGTGTATATGCATGAGAGAAAGAGAAAAGTATCTTCCACAGGGTCTGATCACACCTCAATCCCCTTTCTCCAGTCCTCCTGCCCTTTGAATTTTGGGCACTTGAGTTTGTCTGGCATGTCTCAGGCCAGGATTTGAACTGTGGTTGCCATGTAGTATCCAGTTTCTCTGAGCAGTGGATTACTCCTGCACTACAACTCTTATCTTATTACATTCTTTAATTCATTATTTTCTGGTATACTAGTTTCTAAGTGTACATTTTTAAAAGTGGGGCCAATTCTGTGGCCTGAAAGTTAAGACAGCCGGATCCCACATGGCTGAAGGTGTGGTTTAAATCCTGGCTGATGGCTTGAAAGCTCACTAGGTGTGTGTGTCATGCCCAAAATCCTGACAGGAGGTAGAAATAGAGGAGAAGGGATTGTGGCATGGCCATTCCCCTTGTGGGGTGCTTTCTTCCTTCCCCTTTCTGTCTCTTTGACAAGTGCATATGTGCTCTCTGGTGGACTGAAGGAAAAAAAGTGTACATGTGATGGCTCATGTAAGTGGAAAAGATGTCAAACTTCTTCTAGTGAGATTTACATCACTCTGACTAGAAGGGTAAGGGTCATATTTTTCATAAAGTCAGTGAAAAAAGTTTTTACAATTCCCTCAGTATATCAATTCCAAATCTTATTTCTCCTTTCTATGAATAAATATATTATTGCTACTATATGTATTTATGTAAGTACTGTATACATATGTATGAGGGGACTTTCAAAAGTTTGTGAAAAAAATAAAATTAAAGTAAGAGTTTATTTTGGCACCAAAAGGTTTTGAAATTCATTCAAAAGTG
The DNA here is from genome assembly GCF_000334495.1 of Tupaia belangeri chinensis. Classification (NCBI taxonomy): domain Eukaryota; kingdom Metazoa; phylum Chordata; class Mammalia; order Scandentia; family Tupaiidae; genus Tupaia; species Tupaia belangeri. The sequence goes on from NW_006160001.1 coordinate 6,387,919, forward strand.
TTTTCATGATTTTCATTTTCTATGAAATTTGTAATATACTTTACATATATAATAAGTTTCTTTTGAGGGTTCATAAGTTACTATCTATTAAGAGTTTAGCACGTCCTACTACAGAATTAATTGTCAATACATGATAGTTATTTTAGTATTACAATGATATCTTTATTATTTACCACACATATAAGTATGCATTAGAGGAAATCTTGACAAAATTATTATAAAATTTTACCATTTGGGGACCAGCAGTTGGCATAATGGCTATGTTGCTGGACTCCCATGTAGTTGACTGCGGTTCAAGTCCCAGACCAGTGGCTTAAACTCACTCCAGGTGTGGGTGCGTGCATGACCAAGATCCCAAGAGGAGAATGGAGGCAAAGGGATTGTGGCATAGCCATCCCCCCTGGGAGGTGATTTCTTGCTTTCTGTCTCTCTGCCTCTGTCTTTCTGGCGAGCACATGCACCCTATAGTATAAACCTCTCCAAAAAAGAAAACAAAATTACCATTTAATAAAAGTTGTTTTTGTTTAAATACAGGCTTTCTATGGGCTTTAAAAGTTCAACACCAAGACTTTCTTATGGAGTACTTTAATTTTAGAGAAAATTGTTCTTCTACAGTTTATTTCAATTTGATCAGAAGTTTTGCATTTTCAAGGTCAGGAAATAAAAGGGGCTCTATTGTCAATGCTGTGTATTTTGCCACAACAAGTTCATACTCTCTTGGGAGAATGGTTAGTGGCCTGTGGTTATCAGAGAAGAGAGATCTTGGTTGAGAAATCCAAGGATGTTTCTCCATTTCAGAGAAAAAATGGCCCTAATTTCCATCTCCAAGGCCTCTGTCATATAGTGTCCTCAAGTGAGTGAGTCCGTCTGTTCTCCATAGCTGGTTGGCTTAAGTTTGTTGAGAATAATGCCCGTGGAAATACATCACAGATTCAGTTCAGTGCTTCAGGTCACAGATTCAAATCAGTGCATGAGCCAGCTGACCTTGAAACTTAATCCTTAATGTTGGCCAACTGGCTAGTGAGAACTCAGTAGGACTTGACTCGTAAGAGGTTCTGATGATGCTTGTAGGATGGAAATGAATCAGAGAGGTGCCAATTCACAGAGGGTCACTCCATCACTGTGAGCAGAAAACCAGCCCAACCTCAAATGTCAAGGAGAATCCCTAATATCTCCTCCTGGGAGTCAATGATTGCAAAGCTTATTATATGCATGCTTCGGTCAAAGTTCCTTTATGTTCAAAGAACTAAAACTCACTGAGGTTTATTATCTGTTGACGAGGATGTGTATGGTGGTCTCAACTGGGCTGGACTGAGGTATATATCATGCTGGGTAAAGTCTCTTTACAATCTAAATGATGTATAGTGATTTAATGTACGAATACTAATAATAAAAAAAAGAAAAATGGTGGGAACCAGCAATTAGCATAATGGCTATGTTCCTGGACTCCCACGTAGTCAACCGCGGTTCTCATCCCGGACCCGGTGGCTTAAAATTCACGCCGGGCATGTGTGCGTGCATGCCCAAGATCCCGAGAGGAGAATGGAGGAAAAGGGATTGCGGCGTGACCATCCCCCCTGGGGGGGTGATTTCTCACTTTCTGTCTCTCTGTCTCTCTCTGTCTGGCGAGCGCACACGCCCTGTAGCAAAAACCTCTCCCAAAAAAAAAAAAAAAAGTTAGAAAAAGAAAAATGGGAGGCCCAGCCTTGGTGGTGTAAATAGTAGCATGCTAAACTACAGTGCTGGATACCATGTGGGTGACCATGGGTTTGAATCCCCAGGAACATACCATGCATACATGTGGGTACCCAAGGTCTTGGCAAGCTGAAGAACTAAGGGAAGGGGATCATGACATGGTGAGATCCAATTAATGATATCTGTTTCTCTCTTTCTTTCTGGCATATGCATGTTCTCTGTTGTGAATGAACATTTTTTAAAAGGGTGGAGAGAGGCCCATCTGTGGTGGCACAGATAGTAGGGTACCACTGCATAATACTGAACCATATGGAAAAGCTCAGGGTTGGGGAGAGAGTCGCAGCATAGCAAGACCCTGTTAGGGGTCTCTCTCTCTCTCTCTCTTTCTCCCACTCCCCCTCTCTTTCTATCTAATGAAAAAAGTGAGAGCAACTTGCAGTCAACAATACACAGTGCTATCTTTTCTTTTCTCTCATTTTTAAATATAGGTTAATTTTTCTCCTCAATGATACCGAGGAAGCAGGGCATGGGTTAATCTTCTTTTGTACTCTCTCTTCATCTGGGCATAGTATTGAGCACAAGATAGTATATCCAGATATCCAGAAAGAGAGAGTGAGAGAGAGAAAGAAAAGAAGCTTTTTTTTAATAAAAATAAAAAAGAAGGAAAGGAAGAAAGATGGGGGAGGAGGTATAGAAAATCTCATGAACATTCAAGGATAGCTTAGTGCAGCAGGATCACAAAAGACCCACAGCTATAACCAGAACGGGAGTAGACTGCCAGGATGTGAGATCTTTGTGTCTCAGGGCTGCATAGTCAGGCAGTATAACATAGTAGATAAGAGCTCAGGCTATGAATTAAGACAGAGGGTTCATGTCTTGGCTCTACCTCCACCAGCTGGGCACTTTGGGAGGATGTCCTGGTTTTCTGTGCCTCTGGCATATGATTTCACTTAGATGCTCACATGGTATGGTTTTTGCCTTTGCACTGAGAAGCCACTCCCACCTTTCCTTTAAGAACATTCTCCAGCACCACTCCTCCCATGAATCCTTTCCAAACAGCCTTACTTCCATGGCTCCCTCTCTTCTCCAAACTCCCTTTGTGTACAGGATACACTGTAGCTCTCTTAAATTTTGTCTCATTTATTATTTATGTTATTTTGTTCCTCCTCAACAAGACTATAGACTTCTAGTAAGTACAGGTCATGGTTTTGTCTTCTTTTGTACTCTCTCCTTTCCTCTCCTCTCCTGGGCATGTAATTGAACACATCATAGTATATAAATATTAGGCAATTATTCACAATAACAAAAAAGACTATCATTTATTGAGCTCTTGCTCAATGTTAGTTGCTTTATTAGACCTTTATGTGCATTATTTCATTCTAGTTTCACACCTTGTGAGATAAAACTTTATGCTCTTTTCACCAATAAAATAAAAAAGGAGACCCAGAGAGATAAAGTTATTGTTAAGAGTCATCTACTGGACAATAAAGCCAGATTCAAACTGTTTGCTGCACTGCAACAGGAGGCACTATCCTTGATTCTGATGCAGTGCCATGGAGGCAAGAAGGCACATGAGGATCACCTGTACACCTTCTGAAGGATACACAGTTCCTCCACTCCTGTGAGAGCAATTCTGCTACATTCTCTTCTCCTCTTTTGTGTGATTCATTCATTGTGATTCATTCACTGCCCCCAAGTTTATTGCCAAGGGAATAAAAGGTTAAGAATGGTTATTCTAAAATAAGATTAACTTATTCATCGAAAGCTTTCTGTACTTAAAAGTACTCTTTGGACACTGTAGAGGACATAGAGCTTGGACTGAGTCATTGAAGAAATACCTTTGGCAGTAAGTTCAGGAAATGCATACAGTTAGCACATGAAGTATCATTTTAAAAGAGGAAGACATTACTTATGGGGGGATTCAAGGAGGATTCATGAGTGAGGTAACATGAATTTGGTCCTTAAAACATGGGTGGGATGTAGACTTGTGGAGCTTTAAGAGAAGGGAAATCCATCCAGAGGCACAGAAAAGAAATGATAGATAAGACAGCTTGTACCTCTGGGCATTATACAAATGAAGGAGAGTGTGGGAAGTAAAGTTGTTAAAGTGAATTAAGGCAGAAACATGAGGGCCTTGAGTGCCCAACTTACAAGGCTGATGCGATTCTGTGGCCATTGGGTGCCATTGGAGGTTTTTTAAAAGGAAACCAAAATAATTAAAATAACTGAAAAGTTCACCATATAATAATGTGTGCAGTGAGTGATGGAGGAAAAAATAGGCAGAGGGAAAACAGGAATGGAGATGAGGTTCAAATGGCTTGGTGATGGTGGGATTAAAAAGGAGGAAACACAGGTGAAGATACAACTGATGATCAGGCAACTGACTATAGGGTCAAAGGAATACAAAGTGTGAACAATTCTGTAATACGGCCACTGTTAACGTGCTAAATACGAATCAAAGAACAAATAAGTTTTGGAAGAGAGATGTATCCCTTTTCAGCTTATATTGCATCCAGATGATGTATAGATACAAAAGATATACAAACTATTTCAAAATGGGAGCTATATACTTAATTCTGAAATACTGATGGGTAACAAAAGCTGTGTAAAATGGGAAGAATTTAGTCTAAAGGTTAATTTTGAGGGCACAGATAGATATGGTTTGACAAAGGACAGGAATGGCCAGATGCCACAGGATTTTTAAAGGAAAATGTTGGCTTTAAGGAAACTAAAAGAACAGCTTGTCTTCCATTTGTAGACTAAAGTTTGGAGGGAAATACCACACTGGAGAAAGCAAACACTTTAAGGAAAGTGAAAGAACAGCCTGTCTGTTTCATTTGTAGACCAAAGTTTGGAGGGAAATACTGCACTGGAGAAAGAAAACGCTACCGTTTGTGTAATGTCCACCCATGTCGACCAGATGCGCCCACATTTCGGCAGATGCAATGCAGTGAATTTGACACCGTTCCCTACAAGAATCAATTTTACCACTGGTTTCCAGTTTTCAACCCAGGTAAGGAGTTTCAATAGTGAGTCTAATACCCAGGACCACAATCACTAGCAGGAGGCACGTGTGTGTTTGTCAGTTTCTGCGATGCCCTGCCAAGTTCAACAAAGAGAACTGTACCAACAGAAGTTTAATATTTTAGAATATGGGAGCACTGGCCTAGTTAAGTTGATCAGTAAAAGTTAAAGGCTGAACATGTCCAATTTTGTTTTGAACTCTGTGGGGGATAGAAGGGTTTAGGAGAGGTGAAGCCTCTCTTCAAAACAGCTGAGATACAATCAAACAATATGGGGGCCTTGTAGGTATTCAGTAGCTAATCGCTTCTTGATGGCTGTGTGGAGCTGACCGTGTTTTGGCAGAAATTCAGAACAGAAGGTCATTGTGGGTTTGGAATAATTTCAAAGAAGGCTTTCAAGGAAGCAGTTGATGATTGTTACGCATTAGTAATCTTTCTACTGAAAGAAGAAAATGGGAAGGCATTCTAGATAGTCATTCCAAGGGGAAAGAGAATACATGGGGAAAGGCAAGATAAAAAGAATGTCTTCCTTAGAATAAGTACCAACTCTGGGTTAGAAGTAAGAAATAAATGAAAACATTTGAAAAAATGCATATCAGGGTGTGGGGACATAACTGAGCTAGAGAAAAGAACAGCAGCCTTGGCAATACTTCCTCTGAGTCAGAACCAGTTACATATTCCCTCCTGAAAGTAAAGATCATTAGCTACAGAGTGACATCAAAAACCATCACATCTATCCAGGGGCTGAATCCTAGGAATCATTTTCCTATGACTTTGATTTGAGCTTTGGAATTTGGATTTGGAGTTTTGCATTTGGACATGAAAAAGAAAATAGCCATACTTGAATAACTGAGAATTTTTCTAAAGGATTTGTGAAGATAAAGAAGACTATTTTGGAGAATGGAGTAATAATGTCGGTCATAGAGGTAATGTTAGTAATTAGATTTCCCTATGGGAGGGGAACACCGCTCCCTAGAAGTCTATTTACAGGACATTGCTATGAACAGTGACAGCCATTATGTTTGCCTGGAGACTGCAACACTGGTAGCTATTGCTTATTTTTTCAGTTAACTCCACATATTCAGTGTGCTTTATTTATTTGTTTATTTATTTATTTATTTATTGTTTACAGATGTATATCTTTATTTCTTTTAAAAAGAATTTACCAAATATTTATTTTTTATTTATTTATTTTTGTTGTCATTGTTTACTTTTCCATGAGAGAGAGAGCAAGACGGAGTCAGAGAGAGGTCAAAGAAAGAGAGAAGTATAGAGACAAGCATCCCCACTAGGGTCTTCAAACTGCTATACACCTCCATCTCAGCCAACCTGGGTCACAAACTCATGTGTTTTAGTCCAGCATGTTCAGGAAAGTCCCAGGTCACAAACCTAGGAAATTTCCCATGTGGGTCTAGTGTGTCCACTGCTCCACCACCAGCTGATCCCCAGGGCCTTATTTTTCCAAGCACAGTTGGATGTTGGGCTAGAAGTTCTAATCCTTTATCATAAAAGGCATAGCATTTTGAGGCCATCTCCAATATTTAGCTCATTAAACATATACAGTGATTGAATGAGAGTATATATATAAGAAAATAAAAGAAAGAGGAAAAATAAAACAGCAATCATTGAAAAGAGAAAGTCTTCATTTCAGTGTGCGTCTCAGAAAGGTAAAAGATGGCATCACCAGACTAGACAACACATGGGGA
>NW_006160001.1:6394373-6401254 GCF_000334495.1 Tupaia belangeri chinensis
GAAAGAGTGCTGGGCTAAAAAGCTGACTAACAGTGATTTGTCTTTTTTATTTTTCTTTCGCACTTTAGCACATCCTTGTGAGCTCTACTGCCGACCCATAGATGGCCAGTTTTCGGAGAAAATGCTGGATGCTGTCATTGATGGTACCCCTTGCTTTGAAGGTGGCAACAGCAGAAATGTCTGTATTAATGGCATATGTAAGGTATTGGGTATGTTTCCTTAATCTCTAACTTTATGAAATCATGATTTTTACTAATTCAACAAGTCAGACATTCTAACCTTGTGCTTTCATGGCATTTACATGTGGTCTGGTTTTTATATATGGATTGAGAGTTAAGAAGACCAGACTTCTCAATGTTCATCAAAGTCACAATTATGAACTGAATATTTTTTTTTCCCTCCTGTTATCCTTATTCCTTGATTTGCTGATATGCACAAGTGGTATTTTCTAGGGAATGGGCAAGGTGAAATTGAAGAAAAATCCAATTAAAGCCAAACTAAATTGGAAAAGGCAGCCTGTATTATTTAAGTGGCATTTGAAAGGAAGTGAAGTGCCTAGAGGCTTTCTGTCTTCCATTTTCAACCCAATTTTATTTTCTGCACGTGATTTCTGGTTTTTTTTTCTCTTTTTTTCTAGTTCTTTCTTTCCTTTTTCTTTGCTTATTCTTCCTATTTCAGTTTCCTACTTCCTTTTTCTTTTGCCTTACTTTCCTGTTTTACTGCTGACTGCTTACCCACTGCCTAGAGAAAACTAAATGCATAGCAGCTAAACATCTGAACACTTAGGAGTTTTAAAGAATTCTTTGCACTTCACTGTAGTGCTTGCAAAAATTGCCCTTCATAAAACTGATTTCAAAACTCCTCCTGTGATTTCCACACTGAAGGACACAGCAGAAGGAAGAAAATAGCACCGAATTATTTCACAGTAAGGGAAACACGCAAGCTCAAAGTCAAAGAATCCTTCTGCAACAAATTAGCCACAAGTGAATACATTACCCAATGACTGAAATTCGGAGAATACCCTCTAGGATGAGAGGATCAAGTAATGCATCTACAACAAGAGAACACTGTAACCTGTTTCCAAGTAGGGAAAAAGCAGTGGATATTACCAAAATGTCAGAAAAAGAATTTAGAATATTTATGGTAACAAAACTCTATGAGTGGGAACCAGCAGTTAGCGTAATGGCTATGTCGCTGGACTCCCATGTAGTTGACCGCGGTTCGCGTCCCGGACCCGGTGGCTTAAAACTCACACCGGGTGCATGTGCGTGCATGCCCAAGACCTGAGAGGAGAATGGAGGAGAAGGGATTGCGGCGTGACCATCCCCCCTGGGGGGTGATTTCTCGTGTCTCTATGTCTCTCTCTGTCTGTCTGGTGAGCGCACGCGCCGTATAGCGAAAACCTCTCAAAAAAAAAAAAAAAAACTCTATGAGATGGAAAAGAAAAGAGATGTGGAGCTCGAAGAGATGAAGAAATCCTTCCATGACATGAGAGAAGAATTGGACACCATTTTTATGGTGATAAAAAAGAATCAAACAGAACTGTTAGATATGAAGGCTGTAATACAGAAAATCAAAACCTCCCTCAAAAGTATTAAGAGAAGGTTAGACCACACAGAAGATCGAATCTCGCGAGTAGAAGATGAAACCCCTGACCTAGAAAAAAATTAGAAAAAATGCTGACAAAACAGCCAAGAAAACGGAGTATAATATATAACAAATACTAGACGAATCAAACAGAACTGTTAGATATGAAGGCTGTAATACAGAAAATCAAAACCTCCCTCAAAAGTATTAAGAGAAGGTTAGACCACACAGAAGATCGAATCTCGCGAGTAGAAGATGAAACCCCTGACCTAGAAAAAAATTAGAAAAAATGCTGACAAAACAGCCAAGAAAACGGAGTATAATATATAACAAATACTAGACACCATGAAACACCCAAACATTTGAATAATTGGCATCTCAGAAAGTGAAGAAACTAATAAGGGTATTGATAATCTATTCCACGAAATTCTGGAAGAAAATTTTCCAAGTCTAGAGAGGCACTCAAACATTCAGACACAAGAAATACAGAGAACCCCAAGTAGAATCAATCCAAGAATATCCTTTCCATGGTACATCATTTAGATTGGCCAAAACCACAGACAAAGACAAGATACTAAGACTGGCAAAATTCTCTTTTAAACCAATTATTATTGTATCTACAAAGAACCAAAAATCATGAATATGTTTTAGAGTTGTTTTCTAGAGCAGGAAGCACTTTCTAAGGAGTCTTCAAAAATTCATGAAAAACATGTATTATGAAAAAACTATGCATAGATTTTACAATATTTTTATATCAAAATAATTTGTACTTTAATTTCTTTTTGGAGTTCTCCAATATTTAAACAATTCAGACAAAAACAGCCCCATTTCTGTTTAAAGCAGTGATTCTTGATCCTGGCTGCCTATTAGAATCACCTGAAGAGCTTTTAAAAACTACTGATGTGGAGTCCTGCCGGTGACTTTGTGATTAAAGTGTTGAATCTCACAAAGTTGATTCTGAGGTTCAAGTCCTATACCTGACTACATGAAACTCATGCTAAACACATGTGTGTGTGTGTGTGTGTGCGAAAATCTCAAGAGAAGAATGGAGAAGAAGGAATTACAACATGGCTACTCCCTTCGGGAATGATTTCTCAATTTTTCTGTCTGTCTCTCTCCAATGGGCGCATGCACTATATGGCAAAAACCTAAAAAAAAAAAAAAAAAAAAAAAAACAGAAACAACAAAAAACTACTGATGTGATAAAATCCAACAGGGATATGTTATAGATGGCAACAACTTGCTATGTATCTCAAAGTAACTAAAAGGGACAGTTTTGAATCTTCCCAACATAAGAAATGACAAATGTTTGAGATGATGGATATGTTAACCCATTAATCATTATACATTGTCTTCTTGTACTGAAAAATCACATTGGACCCCTATAAATATGTACAATTTTAAGTGAATCAAAAAGAAAAAGGGGGGGGCAGCAGATGGAGAGGTAATTAAGGAGCTGGATCTCACATAGTCCTGAATATGGAGGCTTGAAAATTGTGTGGGATGCTTCTGTGTGCATACCCAAAATCCTGAGAGACAAACGGAGGAAAAGGGATTGTGATGGGCCATCCTACTGGGAGGTGACTTCTCATTTTCGCTTTCTGTCTCTTTCTCTCTGTCTCTGTCTCCAGCAAGTGCACATGGCACCCAGATATCTACATTAAAGAAGAGAATTACTCACCATAGCCAGTATATATGTACATGTATAGCATCTTTACTGTAAATATTCAACCTAGTTTTAATAGGCTTACTGGCAAGCATCCTTTTGCTTTCTTTGTCATACAGGCTCCTAGCACCTGTCAGTGCTACCAAGAAGATAATGTCTATGCATGTATGATGGTTTTCTTCCTGAATAACATGTTTGAGAAATAGTTCATGTCAACAGGTGCATTTGCGATCATTTTAAATAATGTTTTTGTATCATCTAAGCTGGAATCTGGCCTCCTTCCATCCATGCAATAACTTGTTGAAATTCTTGAGAAATGAAGCTCAATGTGCATATGGATTCAATTGCATATCATCTATCATAGCCCCACTTATCAACATCAAAATCTCTTAAGCATTAAGGGTTTTTTGCAAGAGTAGCATCATTGACATTTTGAAAGCCTTGCTGAAGACTGAAAGCTTAGTACAGTCCAGATCCTCTCCTGACAGACTTGTACCTCATGGAAAACCTCAATGCTAGATAATTTTTCAGTGATGGCACATTTTGAAATTCTGCACATTCATGGGGCACAGTAATACTGTATAGCTTGTTTTTTTTTTCCCAAAATTCACTCAATTAATAGGTTTTTTTAAAAAACAATTTAGACATTACTACTAGTACATTTTTTATTAGTCATATTTGAAAAAGATCTCTGTTAAATCTGTTGTGCTTATATCTGAAATTTTTGTTTTTTATAGCTCTTTTTGGCAATATATAATTTTATATAATTTATATAAAATACTATAGATTGTAAGCAGTGTATTATACAAGATTATGGGGAGAAAATCTCATATCCAGAGTACTCTATCATTTTTTGTGTGTGCTTGGTTACCAGAGAACTACTTAAAAACCATCTGCTTTTTCCTTTTTTTCTTTAATTTACCACAGGGACCATGCCCTTGTTGAAGATAGAGACAGAAAGAGAAAAAGTGAGAAAGCACCTCCCAGCATGAGGGATGGTCATGTTGTAATCTCCTCTCCTCCCTTTCTCCCACATGTTGGGACCCTGAATGCATATACATGATGTCTTAAATGTCCCCTAAGCTGCAGGGTCTCGAATTCAAATTGTGCATTTGACCATGGGATCCAGCTGCCTTAACCACCAGGCCACTGGTTGGTCCCAAATCAACTGCTTTTTAAATCATTCTCTGTAGTTCAAATATCTTGCTTACTTATATTCATTAAGATGTTTATTTTGGGGGAACCAGCAGTTAGCGTAATGGCTATGTCGTTGGACTCCCACATAGTCAACCACGGTTTGTGTCCCGGACCCGGTGGCTTAAAACTCATGCCGGGCGCATGTGCGTGCGTGCCCAAGATCCCGAGAGGAGAATGGAGGAGAAGGGATTGCAGTGTGGCCATCCCCCCGGGGGGTGATTTCTCGCTTTCTGTCGCTATGTCTCTCTCTGTCTGTCTGGCGAGCACACGTGCCCTATAGCGAAAATCTCTCCAAAAAAAAAAAAAGATGTTTATTTTGAAATTACACTTGCCAGCATTTTGGCTTGTTAGATTTATAAGTTCCATTGTCAAGGAAATGATCAAAACTGAAGTTATTCTAGGAGGTAACAGTGTGTGCCCCTCTCTTCCGCCCTCCAAGTTTAACAGGTACTAAACTCTCCTAAGCTTGTTTATCAAAGGGATAGATTTAAACTTTTAGATATAGCTTTAGGCTTTTCAGGATATTGCTCTTGTTCATCATAAGTATGTCATGAACTAAGCTCTCAGATATATGAGCAGATGTGCCCCCCTTCCAGTTCTGAAATCTCACTCTAATTCCTCCTGTCAGATTGGTCTACCAACCTTCCAGCTCTCTCTCACACTTTCTCCTAGTAACCTGTTTTTTGGCTTTAGCTCGCTGATTCTCCCCTTTTTCTACCAGTCAGCATAACCTTGGCTGAATTTCCTTCCCAAATAGCCTGGATGCGCTAGTCTATCACATTTTTGGTTCTTTCAACTTCTCTTAGTGTTTCACCAACCTTTTACCCAAGGTCCGTTTTTCATCAGACCCACCACAATCTTTTTTTGATCTTGCAATCAGCCTACACCAGACTTCTTAAAAATAGTACCTGTGGGGAACCAGCAGTTAGTGTAATGGCTATGTCGCTGGACTCCCACGTAGTTGACAGCAGTTCGAGTCCCGGACCCAGTGGCTTAAAACTCATGCCGGGTGCGTGTGCGTATGTGCCCAAGATCCCAAGAGGAGAATGGAGGAGAAGGGATTGCAGCGTGACCATCCCCCCTGGGGAGTGATTTCTCGCTTTCTGTCTCTATGTCTCTCTCTGTCTGGCGAGCACACGTGCCCTATAGCGTAAATCTCTCAAAAAAAAAATAGTACTTGTGTCCTTACAAAGTCAATGCCTTCCATCCCAGCTGAGCCCTTAACCTTACCTGGCAATCTTGCTGCCTATTTCAAGTGAATTACCTCTCTTATTTTTCTCAGAAATTGATCCAAACCTTCTGTGTGCTCTTTCAAGGTAATCTTGGCTATCTCAATGGTATGCTGAGCACTTCTAAATAATTTGCTGTAGGCCAGACCTCTCAGCCCAAGAGTTATGTAAATCCTAAATTAAACTCATACCTAATTTCCACCTCACTCTATTCTCTTAATGTACTTCTTTGTGGAATAAGGCTAAACTCATCTATTTAGATATTGAGGACAGAAGCCAGTAAGTTATTCTTGACTCCTCAATTCTCTTCCCACATTAAGTTGGACAGTATACCATCATCCTCACTCCACTATCCCTACCACCACCATCACCACTATCATCACCTCCACAATCACCACCACTACCATCAGTACTACCATTGCCACTACCATCACCATCGTGACCACCAGCAACACGATCACCTACACTCACACATACCACCACTATCATCATCACCTCTATCACCCCACATCATCATTACTACCATAGCTGTCATTTAACTTGTCTATTCACAGCCTAAATTTTCAAGTAAACTCAGTACTCACCATTCCCAATTTATTTTTCTTCTTAAATGTTTTCTAAGTCCATCCTTCATTTGCTTCTCTTTATCCACATTATGAATACTTGAGCTTAAATCCTGTTACTATTTTCCTAGACAATTACACTCCTCTCCAATTGGTCACCAGGGCAACCCTTGTATACTATGTACCCAGAGGCCATGCATTGCTTAGATTACTGGGGTTATAAAAGTGAACAAGACATGATATCTTCCTTCAAAAAGCTTGGAATTTCTCAGTCCCCTTTATTCTAGGCTTGTCCTCTCTCTAGGGAACTCTCCATATTGGCTTAAATTTATTTCAAAACATAATTTTGATTGTTATGTACCTGCTCACAATCATTGATGCTTGTCAGTGGCATTCTACATTAAGTTTAAACTCTTCAGACTTATTGACACTCAAGGCTTATTATTAGCTACTCCTTTTATAGCATTAAGTCTAATTTCTTATCTACCCCACCTTATCCCCATACCTCACGGTCCTATCTTCCAAATTTGCCAATTAGTGCATATTCTCCTGGTTGGATGCCTCTGCTCATTTCATCTTCCTTTTGTAAGATGCCTTTCCCTCTTTCATTATCTCATTCTCTTTTTAAAACATTTTAAA
>NW_006160002.1:0-2251 GCF_000334495.1 Tupaia belangeri chinensis
TTATGCACATGACTTAATTACAGACACATAAGTCAGACACAGGTGCAGAGGATATAACCAAAGGCAAACATGCAGCCCACACTCAGACATCCAGCCTGTAAGACAGCCACACAGCCTTGGCTCTACATTGTTCTGGTTTATGTGCAGTGAGACAGAATAGTCCCTGTCATGACCTGCCCTAACTGAGCTCATCAAAGGGGGCTGTGTTCTGTGTTTCAAACCCAGCGCTAAACATCTACATCTTCCAGAGCCCTTTGGAGGGCAGTGCTGGGGAGCATAAGATGTGAGACAGTAGCCAGGGTAGGGTGGATATGGGGTCCAAGGCAAAGGTTTGAGACTGGGACCTTGTCAAGGTGCATTTGCTCTTGGTGATGCATGGGGCTAAGCAGAGCTCAAGGATAAGAGAGGAGAGCGGTTTTCCCCAGCCCCCTCCCCTGTGTCAGGATGGGCTAGTGCCCTGTCCCATTAATGACACAGTCAGGATCTTATGCTGTGTTGTTATCACTGTCACTGCATTAAGTGACCATGCACCTGGGGTGGTTGCACTGTGAATGGGATCCCTTGGCTCATCCTATCTTCTGAGCAGTCCCTGCCCTATCCTCATCCTACTCTGTGCAAAACTGGACACGGGCAAAGCTCTCTGTAGACTTTTCTCCCTCTAGAGTCTCCAGGTCTAACTTATTCTTTCTCATGACCCCCTTGCAGATCTAAGTCACCCTGACCCTTTCCTCTGCCAGACTAGAGAGGACTTTTCTTTTTTCCTAACATTTTTAAAGAATTTTAAAATTTCATTTATTATGATCATTATTTCTAATTTGCTACAGGACACATAGAGAGGATTTTTTATCTGAATGGCATGTGGGCTAATTTAGGTGGGGAAGGGCCTCATGCATGGTAAGGGGGTGGGGAACTGTCCATTGTGATGCATCCAGAGCAAGGGCATCTGATTCTTCAGAATGAGTTTAAAGCCTTTGAGTTGCTATTGCAGAAAGCAAACTGGAGAACATTTGGGGGAAAGCTGAACTCACCTCTCCCTACAACCACATGATGCTGAGTCCCACTCAACTACTCCTTGTGTCCTGCTGGTCTGCTGACCTGCAGACACACAGAACTGCCCCTGAACACTCCTCCCAAACTCTGGAACTTTGACTCCAGTACTTTTCCCTAGTGCCCTCCTCCACCTCTTTCCAGGTGCCTGATACACCCATTCTTGCTACACCCCAGCCCTTTTCCATTCCTGATTAGGACTCACCCCATTCCCTTCACACCTCCAATCCCAGCCCAACCTCCCCACCTCCTCCTTGGCAACTTCAGGACATCTAGAGAGGATCAAGACATAGACATGTGGAATTTCTTCTGTGTCCTCCTGTTCTTTGTTCCTGTCACTCAAACATTAATGTGAGTAAACAGGGTAGGGACAGGCTCATGGACTGGGTGCTCCTTTGGGGCAGTTGGCACAAGATAGTGCATGAACAGAGCCTGGCCATGGTGAACTCTCCGCCTTAGCCTCTGAGGTCTACTGCAGGTCCATCCTCTACTCGACACCATGAGAAGTCAGCGACCCAATCAGGCAAAGAACTCTCTCTCAAGGCTCCATAGAAATCTCTAGGCTCAGCACTTAATTCTAGGGTGACATAGCACCACCAAAACCCTATCTAGAAATTGTTCCAACACTCCAGAATGCTCCCTCCTGCCCCACTCAGTCAAGATCACTCAAAGAGCAACCAAGCCCTGCTCCAGCACCAGAGTGTCTGCTTTGTTTTCAGCTATGTGCACCCCGTGTGCTTGGGCATGTAAGTGGTTCCCTCAGTAAACACTGACAGACAGACAAGATGGCAAAAGTTTTATTCGGGAAAACATCAAAGAAAAGTTAAAACAGGGAAGGGGCAGGATCAGGCAGGGAAAAGAGTAATGTGCCTGTGACACCTTTTCCAATATTCAGTTATGACTGTGGTTTACTGAGGCTCAGGTCCTCTGGATGTCACACGGGTAGTTCTGCAAAGCAAAAGGAGTTAGGTTCATTCTCATGTGACTTTGTATTTTCTCTCATGCGTGTTTACCCTTGTGGCTGCACGTGAGCTTTCATCACATGGATAACAGACTCTCCCCAGACAGAGCTCTGAGTATACGTATGTAAGTATCCTTTTCTAGCCTTTCTTTTTTTTATATGGTAGGATCTGAATTCCAATGGTAAGGAAGAAACTGCTTTATCTTTAGAAGATGGGCCTGCCAGTCTCTGCGGCCAGTCTGA
>NW_006160002.1:2506-3420 GCF_000334495.1 Tupaia belangeri chinensis
AATGGGCAAGTGCCTGTGTGCAGCTGAGGCAGGGAGGTAAGGGGAGAATGTGGGACTGTGGGGACAGACACCCAGTCAGCACCTCAGGAGCAGCCTTGACCTCCCCACTGGTTTGGGCCTCATGCCAGAGTCCAGGGACACTGCTCTGCCAGACTAGACCTGTCCTTGCTTTGAGCATCACCAGAGCATAAAGTCAGAAAGACAGATTCTCCTGGCAAATCCACATGAAATTTTCCCCACCCTTCTGGGCCCCTTTCACACTGATCCAGAAGCGTCACACATCAGAGGGACCCAATCATCTTTACTTCAAATTACAGGTGCAGGGTTGTAGACTAAACACTTGACTTTGATTGGGGGTGGGGGACATTCCCAACCCACACTTGATCATCTGGATTGTATCCCAGTGACTTTGAATGGGTCTGATGTTGCCTCGGTGATTCTTGCCCTAGAGGCCTTGTCTGCCAGGGAGGCCATCCAGTTCCTTCCTAGGTCTCAGATCTTGTCTTTAGATCTCAAATGTAGATCTCCAGGTGTCACTGAGGCCAACACACTCCCACATGGTGCTTCCTCACTTTGTCTTCTCTCCTGATTAATACCAGGACATTTGCTCCCCCACATTGTAAGGAGGGCCTGCCCTCCCTTAGAGCTTCTATTATTGGTGATCCCAAGCTCTGTGACACTTTAGGTGTGCCACACCTAGGACATCTGTAGCTCTAGAAGTCAGGACATGTCTAATCCCTCACAGGGCTGGCACGTATGACCAGTGATCCCCGCATATGTACAAAACTGCTATTTCTTGAATACAAAACCTATTTACTCATCTGTAAGAGAAGAGCCACTGGTCACCTCATGCTGGGAAGAAGACATAGTCCATGCTGTCCTAAGAAACCTGAGGAGAGCTACAGTGTGTTCAG
>NW_006160002.1:3476-3757 GCF_000334495.1 Tupaia belangeri chinensis
TGGAAATAACTAAGAGCCACACATCCTAATTTTCTTAACTGACTCCAGAGAAGACAATGCCTTCCAAGTCAGCTCACCGGTCTCAGATCATCTTACCTTGTGGTGGACAGGGAGGTGGTGGATGTAGCGGCAGTGGCCCAGGACACATATCTGATGATAAATGGACCTGCTTGGGAGAGGGCATCCGGGGACGTCCTGGGAAAGGAGGGGGCCATTTGCCAGCCATGTTGACCTGCAGAGTAGAAGAAGGTCAAATTATGTTGATATGACAGTGAATGATA
>NW_006160002.1:4938-6396 GCF_000334495.1 Tupaia belangeri chinensis
GACAAGTCTGGGGTTTAGTGTGACTTGCACTTTCTGTGCAGTAGAATAACAACCCCTGCATGCCTTCCCTCACTATCTTACTCTAGTTCATGTCTGCAGGTCCCTTCCTTGAGGCAGGGAGTTTACCACATGCCTCAGATGATTCACGAAGACAATGGAGAAACCCATGCCCTGACTTGAGAGAAAGGCATCACAGAACCCTGATTTACGGGATTTCAAAACAAACCAGCCACTGGCAGAGAGACCAGGGCTCTAACTAGCTGGAAATCAGCACTAAAATAGGGGTTTCCTACTACACCTGAGGTAAAAGGACAATATAAGCACAGGCTAAAACAGCCATGGAAAGGAAGAATATCAACCAATCTTGGGAAAAATAGCACCAGTCTTTTTCTTCAAGCTACAGTGTACTTTTTTTTCTTGGTCTCTATGTAATTTGCCTTCCATATCAGATAAGGTTTTGTGTAAATGTTTATTAACAGAAATGAACTTATAAGAATAATGATACTAATGAGAAAAAGACAGTGCTATGGGATTTAACTGTAAAGATTTCAGAATACACAATTTCAGAGGAGTGAAATTATGTGAATTAAATTTACTAGAGGTTCTACAGTTCATAGGTAAAAACTCAAAACAGATAAAGAACAAAAAAAAATCTCAGAAAAACCCCTCTAAATAAAAGTCTACTTTCTTAAAGCAGACATGTACAATAGACTATCTAGGAAGTCAATTTAAAAAAAAATCCTTTCACTAGAACCTACAAGTGCCATTCTGAAATTTCACTGATGTAGCTTGTTCCAAGCACAACAGTAAAGTGTAATGAAGCCTTCACCACTGACTCACGGTGAGATCGAAGAGCTCACCCACTTTCCTTCTAGGCACACTCTTCAGTGAGACATAAATGAGAGGTGGAGCTCTTGTGTCTACAGTCAGTGGTTGAACCTGAGAACCACCATTCACAGGGCTGTCCCAAAGAGCCATCTGGCTGGGGCACCTGAGGTTAGCAGTATCAGTCACCCCAGGAACAATATGTATTCTGCAGCAGGATCTGAGCTGTCACTTTCTCAGGGTACTCCTACCTTTCCATGCAGGCTTGTCCATGCCGGATCCCCCTGGTGCTGGGTGCAGCCTGTGTGCCTTGGGCAGCTTCCAATATTGCATTATTGCCAAACTTGAAGATAAAGAATGAGGTTGATAAGAATCACAGCATCAATGAGGCAGATAACCAGTTCATACCAGTTCTACAGGAAAGCCCCTCCTTATGACCCTATGCTTACTTCCATAACCTAGGGTCTTCTTCTCATTGGATATTCAAGGTGAAACCTTTTACTAGTTCTCAATATCTTAATGTTAAAACACTAAGAGCAATGTCAAAACTGTTCATAACTCGCCAGCCACAGGTACACAGTATTTACACAAGGCTTTATGATGGTAGAGCCACATGGGAAGGTCCCAAGTTCA
>NW_006160002.1:8279-10393 GCF_000334495.1 Tupaia belangeri chinensis
ACCAGCTTCAGAGTGGCTCTACATTAACAAGGCTGACTCCATTGACGACAATAAAGGCAAAAAGGAGCAATGGTTAAACAATTACATTTGCTATTATTCTCAAATGACTTTGTTCATGGCTCTGATTCAAAAGATTCTCAACTTATTACTTGATTTCTTTATAGCTCACATGTGAAATAAAAATATCTCTAGAAAACAGTGACAAAAGCACTGTAGACGGATGTCCGGGCATTTGTTTCTGTCCACCCAAGCAATCCTTCAGCCAGTGCTTTCTGAAGTGGCTCTTGGCCTTTGTGTGTGTGGTGCAGTGCTGAGAACACACAGGCACCACTTCCATCTTAAAACAGGTACAGTTCAATGCACACAGGAAGTCAGTGGGGACACAGAAATCTGGCCCCATCCTTCCTTGGGCTTGGGAAGGATTAACATAAAACCTTAGTTTTGAGGACAACACAGAAGACTTTTGCTTTTGAATCGGGGTGAGTAGATCTGAAGTCGCTGATGGCCCCTACAAACAGGAAGAAACAGTGGACAACAGACGGAACCCATAACTGAATGCATGACTTGGTAAGGAGCCAGAGTAGAAACATGAGGCAATGAAGAAAGAAACCCAGGACTCGGTCCACCCAGGCACTTGTGCCTTTTTTCCCTTGTCTCATTGATGAATTCTGGGTAGACACTCTGGAGGTTCAAAGAAGCTGAGTAGTTTTTGCACATATGTGTGGGCTAGAAGAAAAACAAGTGGAGGGACCAGCAGTTGGCATAATGGCTATGTCGCTGGACTCCCATGTGTTCAAATGCGGTTTGAGTCCCGGACCTGGTGGCTTAAACTCACGCTGGGTGTGTGTGTGTGTGGTGTGTGTGGGTGTGCCCAAGATTCAAAGAGGAAAATGGAGAAGGGATTGCAGTATGGCCATCCCCCCTGGGGAGTGATTCCGTTTCTCATCTCTGTCTTTCCGGCGAGGGCATGCACCCTGTAGCAAAAAAAAAAAAAAAAAAAAAAAAAAAAAAAAAAAAAAAAAGGGGAAAAAGGGGAGTTAAGGTCTGTCAAGAAGGTGATCCACGTGAAACCTACACTATTTGATTGGGACCAAGAATTCCACACTAGGGATAAGATGGAGAGAAGACATTCTGGCTTTTGTTGGGACTGAGCCTGGAGTAAAGGCTGGATTAAGGTGATCCAGTATTGCTAAGGCATCTACCATGTGCCAGAAGCGAACTCTCAACTTTTCTGCAGCAAGATCGCAGCATATCAGGGCTCCACTTTTCTCTAAATACTGTCCACTCAATGTCTGGTGTTGAATAGAAAATAACACAATAACTAGCAAGACAGTGCAATAGAATATGATCAAAACCTAAATGACTATAGAAATGGACTCAGAGGGCATCCAGATATAAGATACAGAAGGAAGCAATGCTGGTATCAATGTCTCCACTGCCCCCAAAATAATTACAAACAAAAGGGTATGGGCCAGCACTGTGTTACAGCAGTAATGCACCACTAAAGAGGAGCTGGGACTCAGCAGTCACATCATTTTGAATTTTAGACTGAAACGTGTCAGGCTTACCCACAAATGCCCAAGAACTGATGGACAGAATGAAAGGAATCATTGTATGACCAGACTCTCTTGAGTTGAGTGTGCTCTTTTCCCTTTCTCTTTCTCTCTTATTTATTTATTTACTTATTTATTTATTTTTTGAGAGAGATCTTTTTGCTATAGAGTGTGTGTCCTCCATGGAGAGACAGAGAGAAACAGAGAGACAGAAAGCAATATCTTACTCCCCAAGGAGGATGGCCATGCTGCAATCTCTGCTCATCCATTCTCCTCTTAGGATTTTGGGAACTCACACATGCACATAAACCCTGTGAATTTTAGGCTACCAGGTCCAAGACTCGAACTGCAGATGGCTATGTGGGATTCCAGCAATGTAACCATTGTGACATCTGCTGGCCCTTTATCTCCCTCTCTGTCTCTGTCTCTCTGTCTACGTGCATATGTTCCATTATGAATGAAGAAAAAGAATGTAAGACAGCCATTTAGACAGAAAAGAAAAATGTCAATTACAGAAACCAAGGCAAGGAGGGTGACCACAATATTGTACTAAGTGAATCT
>NW_006160002.1:10624-11221 GCF_000334495.1 Tupaia belangeri chinensis
TCGGGAAAGGATGAAACAGGTTTCACATGGGTGCACATGGACCCAAGAACTTACATAGAGTGAGAAGAGCCCAAGATTCCTAGCCTGAGAAGCCACTCTTTATCTTCCCAGCACATATTCCTTTTGATGATATGGAGATTTCTTACCCCAAAAATCCTACCTTTCAGAATATGTATAGTCAACTTCATGGCTCTTATCTTTGAATCCTTGAATCCTTGGTCATTTATGTCACCTGACTGTAATATAGATTCAACAAAAGACATCTAAGAATAAATGATTATATAACAATGTAAATATACTTATCACTAGTAAAATATACACTGAAAAATCATTAGAAATTAATTTCTGTTACCATAGAATTTATAGTTAATTATGTTGCAGTAGCACAATTAAAAGTAAAATAAACCATTTAAAAGGAAGTAAGAACTTCCTGGTCTCTGATTCAAGTAATGGATGGGAGTGACTTTCTGCCACCTGCTCCATCTTGACCTTTGGCAGGGCTTTCTCCTTCAGTGACTGCTGGTCTTCACACTTCACTCTCCCTTCTCTGCTCCTAGCTCCATTAAGGGCAATTGGACACAACATAAAACTACTCAC
>NW_006160002.1:12276-12717 GCF_000334495.1 Tupaia belangeri chinensis
CAAAAAAAAAAAAAGTCACTGTGCTGTTATCCATCGATATCAGAACATTTTCAGGAAAAGTATTAGCCCAGCGGACTCTCACAATTTCACTGTATGCAGGACAAGAGAAAATGCAGAGCTCAGCTCACCTACTGGCCAAAACACCTCAGAAACCAAGAAAGAATAAAAAGGAGCCGCCAAACTCTTACCAAGTCCTGAGTCTTGACATTTCCATCCTTCTCAGTATCCAGCCAAGATAGTGTACCCTGAACGATGTTGTTCACAGCTTTCTTAGTTCCATCAAAAGTTTTGATATTATCCTTCAACAAAGCATAGTGAATCAGGAGCAATTTATTGATACCATTACTTCTTTTTTTATAATACATTTTGAGCAAATAAATAAATAAAATAGGACCAACAGTCAGGGTAGGTGTTATGTCACTGGACTCCCACTTGGCCAAC
>NW_006160002.1:40887-41627 GCF_000334495.1 Tupaia belangeri chinensis
GATTTCTTTATAGCTCACATGTGAAATAAAAATATCTCTAGAAAACAGTGATGAAAGCACTGTAAATGGATATCCGGGCATTTGTTTCTGGCCATTCAAGCAATCCTTCAGTCAGTGCTTTCTGGAGTGGCTCTTGGCCTTTTTGTGTGTGTGGTGCAGTGCTCAGAACACAGAGGCACTACTTCCATCTTAAAACAGGTACAGTTCAATGCACACAGGAAGTCAGTGGGGACATAGAAATCTGGCCCCATCCTTCCTTGGGCTTGGGAAGGATTAACATAAAACCTGAGTTTTGAGGGACAACACAGCAGACTTTTGCTTTTGAATCGGGGTGAGTAGATCTGAAGTCGCTGATTGCCCCTACAAACAGTAAGAAACAGTGGACAACAGATGGAACCAATAACTGAATGCATGAGTTGGTAAGGAGCCAGTGTAGAAACATGAGGCAATGAAGAAAGAAACCCAGGACTCGGTCCAGCCAGGCACTTGGGCCTTTTCTCCCTTGTCTCATCGATGAATTATGGGTAGACACTCTGGAGGTTCAAAGAAGCTGAGCAGTTTTTGCACATATATGTGGGCTAGAAGGAAAACAAGTGGAGGGAACAGCAGTTGGTATAATGGCTATGTGGCTGGACTCCCATGTGTTCAAATGCGGTTTGAGTCCCGGACCTGGTGGCTTAAACTCACGCTGGGCGTGTGTGTGTGTGGGTGTGCCCAAGATTCAGAGAGGAGAATGGAGA
>NW_006160002.1:41815-42269 GCF_000334495.1 Tupaia belangeri chinensis
CACACTAGGGATAAGATGGACAGAAAACATTCTGGCTTTTGTTGGGGACTGAGCCTGGAGAAAAGGCTGGATTAAGGGGATCCAGTATTGCTAAGGCCTCTACCATGTGCCAAAAGCGAACTCTCAACTTTTCTGCAGCAAGATCACAGCATATCAGGGCTCCATTTTTCTCTAAGTACTGTCCACTCAATGTCTGGTGTTGAACAGAAAATAACACAATAACTAGCAGAACAGTAAAATAGAATATGATTGAAACCTAAATGACTATAGAAATGGACCCAGAGGGCATCCAGATGTAAGATATAGAAGGTAGCAATGCTAGTATCAATGTCTCCACTCCTCCCCAAAGTAATTACAAATGAGAGGGTATGGGCCAGCACTGTGTTGCAGCAGTAATGCACCACTAAAAATGAGCTGGGACTCAGCAGTCACATCATTTTGAATTTTAGACTGA
>NW_006160002.1:43835-44544 GCF_000334495.1 Tupaia belangeri chinensis
GCTTCAGAAGCCAGATCCCACAGTGCCAACCGTGGTTCAAATGCAATCCTCAGTCAGTTGAAAAACATGCCAAATGCACGTGTGTGCCTGCTAAAAATCCTAATGTGATGAAGAAATGGAGGAAAATGACTGTCATGTCACCACTCCCCACTGGGGCTTTCTCTATCTCTCTGGTGAACACATATGCCCCCTCACATTGAAAGAAATTTAAAAAAAAGAAGAAGAAGACAGAAAACAGTTAAAGCTTCCTCTAGAGCTCAAATAGCTTTCTTTACAGAATAATGATAAAGAAAAAAATTTCCCCAATATGCATAAAAGGAAAATTAGATTAATACTGTGGGAGGGGATAATTCAGTTTCAGTAGAGATCTTCATCCTCAGTCTATTTTCTCAGTTTTTTTTTGATAATAGAGGGCAGTACTGATTGATGTGATCACCAACCAGATTGTGAAAATGACACATTCTTCCTAGGCCCTTAATATAAAAATTCACTGTGCTGTTATCCATCAATATCAGAGCATTTTCAAAAAAGTATAAGCCCAGTAGACTCTCACACTTTCACTGAATGCAAGACAAGAGAAAATGCAGAGCTCAGCTCACCTACTGGCCAAAACACCTCAGAAACCAAGAAAGAATAAAAAGGAGCAGCCAAACTCTTACCAAGCCCTGAGTCTTGACATTTCCATCCTTCTCAGTATTCAGCCAAGATA
>NW_006160002.1:45241-45579 GCF_000334495.1 Tupaia belangeri chinensis
ATGAGATAACAAAATAACTGAACTACAAGAGGTGACAAAAATTCAAAGTAAAACCATTACAAAGCAGAAATTAGAAAGACAATCATACCTTCTGTTCCCAAACAGTTATTTTTTCAGCAAGTTCTGCGTTTTCCTTCTTGAAATTGTCAATCATTTCAGAAATTTGTTGCAAATTAACTAAAAGTAGAGAGAAATATCTTTAAGATTATTATGAAAACTGAATAAAATCAAATTGACTGAAGGTATTTATTTTAGGAACCAAACATTCTCTGCTACAATGAGCAACATTAACTTGGAAGTTGTACTGAAGAGAAGAAAGTTAGTGGCATTTTCAGTGT
>NW_006160003.1:0-18079 GCF_000334495.1 Tupaia belangeri chinensis
GATTCATATGGCTGATCCTACAGGTCAAGTTCTGGCACCAGTGGCTAGAAAAAAATGCTGGATATGTGTGTACATGCCAAAAATCCCAAAAGGAGTAAGATATTGAGAAGGGATTGGAAGTGTCAGTTCCTCATGGAGGGTACTTTCTCCTGTCCCTCTGTTGTTCTATTTTTCTCTCATGAGAATCCTTAGCAAAATAAAGAGAAAAATCTATTTGCATAGTACTTTACTTCTAAAATCTCATTTCCAGAGGCCCGTGATGGCCTTTTCTACAGTATTTAGGTTGTTTGCCTGACAAGGAAAACAAGCAGTCACTTCAGTCAACAACATGGTTATCAGGTATCCCAGAAGGTGAAAAGTAACAAATTGTTTTCATAAACAGTTTTCCCTTCTAAATTTTGCTTTGCTATGATAAATAGGTATTCTGAGTTTTTAGAAACAAGTCGGTCTCTGAGAACTGTTACTTCATATAGTATTACTAATTGTTATTTAAAAGTGTTTGTAATAGAAGGTTAATCTTTGGTTTACTTCTAAAAACAGTTTTATGTCTCACTCCAAGTTAGGTTTTCATCAACTAATGACTTGTATAGTATTTATATTTATCACATTGGTTCTATTATATTGGTGAGTTCTACCAGAATGTAGTAAAATTAATGACTAGTAGAACACACTCTGGGGCCCAGCAGGTGACATGGTGGTTAAAGCACTGGATTCTCACATGGCTGAATATGGTTCAAGTGTTGGACCTAGTGGTTTGAAAATCATGTCACTTGTGTCTTTATGCATGCCCAAAACCTCAAGAAGAGAATGGAAGAGAAGGGCTTGTAGTGTGACAATCCCCCTTGAAGGTGATTTTTCATTTCCCCTCTCTTTGTCTCTTTCTCCAGTGAGTGCACACATCTTATGGCAAAAACCTTAAAAAAATAAATAAATAACAATAGGACATGTTCTGGCCCAGTTGTAGTGATTCAGCAGTACTGTCTTGTTATGCAATTCTGGAAGCCATATGGAAGATTAAGGTTGGGTTTGGGGGTCAACCTGTAGGATACAAGCAAGTAGGCTTGAATGTGCTGACTGGAAGATGCTTGAGGTACCACTGGCAGGATCATAGCATGAGAACTTGTTAAGGATGTCTCTCTCTCTTTCTCTCTCTTCTCTCTCTCTTTCTCTCTCTCTGTGTCTCTATTCAGCAAGTACATGCGCCCTATAGAAATAAAAGAGAGAGAGAGAGTACTCTAAAGCTTTCATTAAATTTTTTGTTTTCAATTTACATCTTAAATAAATGAACTTTTAGAATTTGTTGCATTCTTCCAAGAGCCTTCAAAAAAATTAAAGAGATAGTGATCATCCCTCATATAGGATAAAACAAAAATGTCCTTTTATGTTTTCTCAGGACTCCTTGCTTGCTTAGATATTTCTTCTTCAACCAAGAAAGCTGATGATCTTTTGTTGTGGTTATTTTTTCTCCTCTCACTGCTGAAACTACCTGGGTAGAGCTCACACAGTGACAATCTGTTGGACTCTGTTACCATCATAACCTTTCTTAGTAGTTCTTTTTCTACCTCTAGCCAAGTCATTAGCACAATTTTTTTCATAGGGGCCATTTTGTTCTTGCTCCTGGCTCCTTACCTGTCCTTACCTGTAATACGTTTTTCTGATGTCATAACCAAGCCTCAACAGTGCTCTTTTTTCTTGCCTCCCCAACTCAGGCTTTTACTTGTACCTCAGTACATTTTATTTTCTCCTATACAACATGTCTCTTGCTTGGGGAACTGCATTGGCTAATCCAAAATTCTCTCAGTTAAATAGAAAATCTTTCTGAGAACTATCTAGTTTATAAATTTAATATGCAGTGGACTGGGTTGCATTATCTTTTCTGGAAAACGCCAATTGGGGTGACAAATCCTAGTATGTAGCCTCTGCACTTGGTGAACCAACATGCCCCTCAGTCTGATGAGCTTGATTATTACAGTTCCACAGAGGCCAGGGTCATTTACTTTGTTTTCTCTTTCAAATGCTGACTGTAGATTCTAGTCTCCTCTGGCCAGGTCCCGCACTCAAAGCATTTGCAAAAGTGGGGTTAGCCATGCAAGCAATAGAAGCCTGCAGTTCCCTGATCCCACATGTGGTAACACAAGACCCAAAGCATATGAGCTTGCTGTATTTTCAACTCTTGGTTTATTTCTGGCAGTGATGCTGATAGATGAAAAATACAACACAAATGAGTATGAAATGATGTGATTCGTTATTGACATTAACTTTCTCTGTGCTAATGAAGAAGCTGAGGACCAGAATATGCAGAAATGTGTGCAAACACAAATATAGGTACCTTTCTAAGACACTAATAACAACCTTCCTTGTGTGTCATATATATTCTTTTCAGACATCTCTGCATACCTTCAGCCAAAAAACAGCTAGCTCGACAATTCCTGAATTAACATTTCATAGATAAGCATTTCTAGGCAGTTATTAGTATTTCTGGTGCTTACTAGAAAACACATTTAAGACTTATCTGGACTTAGAAAAAATCCTCAGTACTGATACTTATGGGATTTAAGACAGACTTTATGAATATTTACCTTAAAAATAGTTAAGTATTGAGCCAACAGGCAAAGTGGTGGTTGGGGTGCTGGACTACCACAAGGCCAACTGTGATTTGAATATTGGACTTGGCAGTTTCCTTTCTCACTTTCCCTCTCTATCTCTGGTGAGTGCACGTGCCATATTGTAAATCAAAAATAATAATAATAAGTAAAATTAGACATGTAATTATTTAGTAAATTAATTAATTAATTAAAATAGTTAAGTATGATCTAATAATTCAACAATTACAAAAGAATACATATTAGTATGTATGAGACTTAACATAAATGACAAAAAATGTATTGGTGCCAAAAGTCCTAAAGCCATTTATTTTTAAAATCTGAATGAAAAATAAGCATGTATGAAACCATTAAGGAAATAACAAATTTCATTGACTAAATCAGCAAATAGAACCATGACCAGAAAAAAAGAAAAACACACAGAAACTCTAAATGTGAAAATTAACTTACAAGCAAATATCAATTAATGGTTAAAGTACCTGATAAGCCAAAAAGGAATGAAAATTTGGGAACTGACAATACATTTCAAAAGATTATCTGGAATATAGTTTGGAGAAATAAGACTTGAAATATGAAAGAGAAATTAAATAGAAAGGACTATGTATTAAAAAGTCCTAAAAATAAAAGTGATGCAATGGGATATTCTCAGAATTTACCACACTAAATAGAAGTTACACAGCTACAGTTAAAAGAACAATAAACACTAGAAAATTAAAAGGAAAAATCAACTATTTCATATACAAACCATAGCTAAAACTATAGCAAAACAAAGCCCAACTATTGTGCTAAAATCAGTCATGGAGAAAATAAAGATTAAATTCAAGAAAAAAACAGTATGATTGAAAGAAGGTTTCTCAAAAACAAAAAAGTAAGGTAAAACATGGAATAATAACTTTAAAGAACTGAGAGAAAATAAATGTCTAGATTGCTCTATTTTTAAAATTAGCTGTCAATAACAATGAAAAAAAAAACACTGGAAATAACAAAAACTTTTTTAAAGTTACAATAATCCTAAACAACAGCATTATAAAGATATACTTCAGGAAGCACCTAAATTTAAATAAATATTAATCAAATAATATGAATATATAAATGATGATGAGATAAAGAAAGAAGAAGGAAGGAAGACAATAATTTTTATAATTTTTAAAATTTTATTATAGGGAGATGCACTCAACAGAGACAGAGAGATAAGAGGGAGAGCGAGAGAATGAAACTGAGATACCTCTCATTGCTCCCCTCCCCCCCCAGAGGATGGCCACACCACAATTATTTCACCTCCATTCTCCTCTTGAGATTTTGGGCGTACACAAACACACACACACACACATACACACACACACACACACACAGTGTGTTTTTCAAGCTGCAGGGTCCAGAACTTGAAGCATCCAACTGGCCATGTGGGATCCAGATGCCTTAATCACCATGTTACAATTATTTTTAAAATTATGAAGTTAATATGCCAGCAGGTGGCACGGTGGTGTAAGCATTTGGCTTCCACATGGCAGATTATACATTGCTCAAAATCCCAAAAGGAGAAATGGGGAAGGAAAGTTTATGGCATGACCATCTCCAATAGCAGGTGCCTTCTCACCTTCTCTCTCTCTCTCTTTTTGTCTCTCTGCATCAAGCGCACATGCCCTCCAGCAATTTTTTAAAATGTAATATTAAAAATAATAAGTAAACCTGAAATATTGTATACAACTACCTAGTTGGAAGTAATTAGACTTAAGAATTTTCAAAGTCTTTTAACTTAGGAGAAAATGGTAATGATTTTGAGTTATGAGTTTGAATAATACATACCTTAAATTTCAAAGGTAACTGCTTGTACTGAGGAAGCCTGAAGTCCGAGAGGGTTTGCTTGTTATGTTTACTGATTCCAAAGAACAAACCTGACATCCAACAGGTCTGGTGTTGGTAAATTCTTTCAGGTTTTGATTATCTGAGAATGTTCTTGTCTTCTCTTCTCATAGAAAGGATGATCTTGCCAGATATAGTATTCTTGGTTGAAGGAAAGACATGAGTTTGTTTGTTTATTTGTTTTAATTTATTTATTTTATATCCTTTCACAGCCACAAAATGTCCTTTTCCAGTCAGAATACACTAGCAAAGTGGCTTAATCATACATGTTATCATCAACAAATAATTTTCCATTTCTTATTTTTTGTATGTATATATCCCCGCCCTCCCACCCCCATTTCTCACCCTCTGCAATTTCCCATTCTCCTCTCACCCTGTCTTTGGTTTTTGCAGTTGCTTTCCGCTCCTTTATTTTTTCCCACATTTCACTGATTCACAAAATATCTAAATTAATCTAAACACTTTCAATAGTAAGTTCAGCTTATATATACATATCTGTGAACAAACATTGACTTTAGGCATAAAACTCTGTGGGCAGAATGAATAAAGTAGCACATAGCTGAGACTATATAGCTTACTGTGGTCATTAAATAGGTATTTTTAATTATATTTTTTTAATCATAAGAAAGGCAGTTTTAGCTTTAATAAATTAAAATTTAAAAATGTTAAGAAAACTTTCCCTAATACTTAAAGCCAGGAAACAGTTTAGGATTCTATTCAAATAGTAGGTACATGGACCTGCCTACAACTCAAGAGAAGACAAAATTCCTTAACTCTAGAAAACAAAGCATATAAGATCAGTAATGTTTTGGCCAAAAGTCATAAAATTCTATCTCACCAGTTCAAACTCATATACTTTATCTTCTTTTGGGGTCCGATCTTTCTGTTTAAATTCTGGAGGATAGCGTTCCACTCTGGACTTGTCCCTACCATTAAGCTGGCCATTTTCTTAGTTGTTGTAGAACTCTTCTTTCTGTGTGTTTGAGGTTAGTTTTCCAGGGATAGCACCCCCTTCAGAACTTCCTGGAGAAATGGTCTGGTGTTGGTGAATTCTTTCAGGATTTGTTGATCTGAGAATGTTCTTGTCTTCTCTTCCCATAGAAAGGATGATCTTGCCAGATACAGTATTCTTGATTGAAGTTGTTTTTCACTCAACACTTTGAATATATTTTCCTATTCTTTCCTTTCTTGCATTGTTTCTGATGAGAGGTTCGCTGTTAGCCTGACGGAATATCCTTTTTAGGTAACTTGACATTTCTGTCTTGCTAATCTCAGTATCTTGTCTTTGTCTGTGGTTTTGGTTATTCTGACTATAATATATTTTGGAGAAGATCTTCTTGAGTTGATACTACTTGGGTTCCTCTGTATTTCTTGGGTCTGAATCTTTAAATGCCTCTCTAGGTTTGGAAAGTTTTTTTTTTTTTTTTCAGGATTTCATGAAATAGATTCTCAATGCCCTTATTAGACTCTTCACCTTCTGGGGTACCAATTATATGGATGCTTAGACGTTTGATGGTATCTAGTATTTCTCATATATTATTCTCAATTTTTAGGCTATTTTCTCAGTCTTTGTGGTAGATTTTACTAGTCTAACAATTCTGTCTTCTACATCTGAGATCTGATTTTCGGTATGAGCTAATCCGATTTTAATACTTTCAAAGGAGGTTTTGACTTTCTATATTATAGCCTTCATCGCTAAAATTTCCATTTTATTTTATTTTATTTTTTATGGTGTGTATTTCCTCTTTAGCTCTAGAAAGAACTTCCTCACCTTCTGGAACTCATCGACTTTTTTCTTCTGCTGTTCATTGTTTCTCTTTTATTCCACCTCTGTTAGCTTTGTCACTATGAATATTCTAAATTCTTCATCAGACATTTTCATGAGTTCCATTGTACTATCTGTGGATGAAGAGGAGTTATCCTTTTCCCTTGGGGAAGAGGTATTTTCTTGGTTTCTCATATTTCTTGTTCCTCTGTAGTAATTTCTAGTCTTCAGATGGTTTAGTTCTTCCTAATTTCTAGAAGTTCAATCTGAGCTATCAGAAGAGCACAAGAGGAGGTGCTCTGCAAACTTACATAAGTAGAACAGGATGCTCTACAGATGGTCAAGTGCAGAATGGTCCACATCATCAAGGAGCACAAGCTCAAGATCCATTCATTAAGAATAAAGCATTTTTATTAAACCAATGGATGAGCAATACAGATTTTCTGTCACCACAACAGGGGTCTGTTTTGTACAAACATTAATTTAAAGTTACAATAAAAGGTTAGGTTATTTATTAATGTAATCAGCAGAATATGATTAGGGTGCACACACCTCTGGAATGGCTCCATCAGTCGGTCAGTTCCATGAGGTGAAGGTCATGGCCCTAAGATGTTTAGGAGCCCTGTTTTGTGCCCTGAAATAGGTCTCATGGAAAACAGGATGGCTGGTGGGGGGAGGGGAGGGAGAAAGCTCAATGCATGCTGCCTACTCACACCACTAAATCAATAATATGCCAATCAAATGAAAGAAAAGCTATAGAGAGATAAAAGATACAGATACATAGCTAAACTTTCTAAATAATATTTACTCAAGGAATATGAGTTTAGTTAATTTAGAGTTATATATTTTTAAGTTTATTTATTTCTTTAGAAGAGATAGAGCAAGACTTCCAACAGAGTCTTCACACTATGATCCACCCTTAGCCTCAGCCAACCAGTTTTGGCATGATGGGTATATACAGGAAGACCTCAGGACGCAAATCCAATAGCCCCCATGTGACTTCGCTATCACAGTGCATTACACGGCCACTGCATTACCCCAGCGAGGCCCAGTAAGTTATATTGATTCGTCATGTTAATATTTTAGGAAAGATAATTCATAAAATAATCTCAGTAGTTGAAGAAAATGTATTTGACTAATTTCAACACACATTTATAAGCCAGAAAATGAAAATGTGAATTCTTAGAATTAATGGATTAAATTTATACACATTTGTCTGAAATAAAATAAATATTCAAAAGGAAATTTTACTCGTGCATATACATAGCATAAAAGTAGCATGTTTTAAATAAAGAAAAAATAGAAATAGAATAGGAAAAAAAATTTCACAAATACAACAAAAGTTCAAGGTGCCATATAATATTTATAACAAAGTAAATTTGAAAATTCTTTCAATAAGAAGGTGGTATCATGGAAAGGTACTATAAATAAGCTAAATTATTGAGAGACAAATCAAGTTATGCATATAGGAAAACATACCAGTTCTTCTCAAATTAAACTATGGATTAGAAGTAATTTTAGTAAAAAATTCAGTATGTTTTGGTACATTAAATTTACCAAAAAATTTTAGCACATATATGAATGAGTTAGGAATTGTCGAGACACACAATAAATCATCTTGCTTATAAACTTAAATATAAAATAAAACACTTTCAGCCATATTATACAATTTTTATATCTATAAATAAATGTGCTTTTAAGGAAAACATGAAATGCAAGAACCATGAAGAAAAGTGACTTATTATTATAATAATTTTAAGACAAGATTCTTGGTTTATCTAAGAATACCATAAATAAAGGAATTACAAAAGTCATAAATAGGAGGAACATATATTCCCCTAGAATTTAAATTGGAAGTTTCTGAAAGGTTTAGACATATCTTTTACTTAGGCTATTATTGCCAGTTTATGCGCCCTGGGCTCCTTCAAATATTTTGAGGGGAAGCATTACAGAATATAATTATGATATAAAACTGAGGCCCTTCAAATGTGCTGTAGTTTTCATTCAAGTTGAGCTAAGTTGGTTTAGCTCTCAGAATTGGACAAGACCAAAGATCCTAGGTTAATAGCTCAATTCTGTCCTCAATTTTTACAACTAAAGTTGTCTGGTAGAATTTATTTCTTCATAAATCAATTAAGAAATAGGACTCTCTTTCTTCTTTCCCTCCAAGATCTCGACAATTAATCAAAAAAAGAACAGTAGACACTGTGCACAATTGACTTCAGATCTGAAGATCATCCCTGCCCAATTTCTCATGCTGGTGACGACACTCACTGTATTTACTCAGACTTTTGAGCACCTTCAAGTAGAACATATCTTTGGTTCAAAATCTTGGCTGTGAATCACACTGTCATGCCTCATATAAATGGCAATTGAGCTGTAATCTCCCTTAACACCCTTAGAGCTCTGTCAATCCGAGGAGGCCTGAGGTCATCCGTAGCCCTCTGACCAGCCTCCTTTGGAACACAAGCATGTTTATCTTTTTACTCTGTCATACTACACTAATTCAACAGATAAAGTTTTTTATATGTGCCATTAAATCACAAAAATTAAGGATCACCATTATTAGGCCATCTTACATACCTACTACTTGCCAGTTTTTCTAAGATCAGGTTAATACTTAAAAGTGAAATGTTGCCTCGAGAATTCTGGATGTAAAAGGGCCAGAAAAAATTTTGTTTTTTCCTAAAATGTCTGGCATTCTATACCTCAATTTACTGTTCACAGTAAGTGAGAGGAAAAAGAATCTTCAAGAAGACATTGGGAAGTAGTGTTGGGAGACATATGTAACTGCTAAAAGTTGGCATTTAGCCTGTGATAGCTTTTCACTGGGACAAATCGTTTCTAACCATTAGACTCCATTTGGGATAGACCACTGTTATATGGATGTTTACATAAGTCAGCTGGTAATCATATGAAATCATATCTAGCCACTTTACTCAGTAAAATTCATACCATATTTTCAGCAATTAGGATTTCAGCTCACTACAAATTGTTTTGCATCTTCCTTGCTTAAGTACCCTTTTAACTCATTACTAACAACATTCTCTCGGTTATGACTCAGATTCCTACAGCAAATCTTCATTTTCCTCTAAGACCAGGTTGATTTCAGGTGTTCCTAGGTGAAAGAAGAGGTTTTTGTTTTTTGTTTGTTTGTTTTCTTTTGTTTTTTTCTTTAAGGCGG
Source organism: Tupaia belangeri chinensis (assembly GCF_000334495.1). Classification (NCBI taxonomy): domain Eukaryota; kingdom Metazoa; phylum Chordata; class Mammalia; order Scandentia; family Tupaiidae; genus Tupaia; species Tupaia belangeri. Next base: position 9,416 of record NW_006160003.1, read on the forward strand.
TGAACTTCTATGAGAACAAAAACATTTAAATATATGTTTAGTCTTAAAGAAGTCTCTAGATCTCTAATATATGCTAAATATTTGCTTTTTTATTATTTTTATTTTGGTGGAATATGTGTGTACTCAGTAGAGAGACAGAAAGAGACAGAGAAACAGAGAGAGAGAAAGAGGGATATGAAAAAGCTCCTCCATAGGAAATGGTCATAATTCCATCTCTTTTCTTGCATGACTCCTTCATTTTGGGATTTTGGTAACACATGCATATACACCCAGCATGTTTTTCAAGCCACTGGGGCCAAGAATTGATCTTTATGGTGAGCCATGTAGGATCCCGACTGTCTTAACCACCAAGCCACAGAGCCAGCGTGGTTTTACTTTTTTGAATACTTTTTTAAGTTGTTGTATCCTAACTTTCTCCAAAGATCACATGGATATAACAACGTTTCTAAGTCATTAAGTAATCTATGCATTCTATGAATTTAAAATGTTATGGTCACAACAATATGACTACAAACTAGTAGTTTCAGCAGGCTCATATATTAATTTTTTTAAAAAAGAATTGTTTATTTAATTATGTTATTATTATTATTATTTTAAATTTAGCCATATAGAACTAAAGAGAGAGATAAAAGGAAAGTGAAAAAGTAAGCCACCAGGTCCTGGACATGAACCACAGTCAGCATGTGTGAGTCCAGTACCTTAACTACCTTGCCACCTACCAGGTCCCAAATACACCAAATTTAATTCTTCATCATAAGGAGGCATTTCTAGATGTAAACTTATTTTTTTCTTGTATTATTACTTTTCATGCAATTAGAATAAATTCATCATTCTTCCCTAAACAATCATAACACACTTTCCACTTCCATCACTTTACTACTCTTTCTGAATGTCGAACCATGTATTGTAATTCCATATTGAGGTAAAACTCTATGATGTAACATTATGTATCTATAAAGTCAGTATACAGATTCTCATCTCTATACTTTCTATTCCTTTTTATCTGTTCTAGTCTTCAAACTTTTATGTAACTCTCTTAAAAAAATGATTTACTGTGAGTCTCCTAGAGACACTTTCTCATCTTTATTGCATGTCATTATGTCATATAAGCTCTATGGAAAAAGCAGGGCCCTTGATGCAGGCTTCTGTGGTGTAGTTAGATTTCTGCCTCCTTGAAGCTGTTGAGAGTTTGCCAAGCTTTTGTAGATTTCCTAGTCATCTCATTATTGATTCCTAACAAATACTCTATCATTCTTCCTTAATCCTTAATCAGCTCTTATTTATAACTGATTGCTTTCCTCCTTTGCAATTTCTGACAACCCAATGGAATTTCACATTTTAAAAGCTTTAACGCAAAATGCTCCTACTATTCAACCCATCTTATCTTCAGATAACCTACTGTTTATGGTATGTAGCCTGTTCTGAAATAGCACTTTTATCTTTCCAGTTATATGAACTTGAAACCAATTTGGATTCTGTCCTGTACCATGGTCCTCATCACTACCAACTAATATGATGGATGATATCTAGTGAGTCATTGCAGAGTTACTTTTAGATTTGTTACCAAACCTGCCACCAGCAATGCCAAACTCTGGCCCACAAGGTTTGTCAGAGAAGGCTTTCATTATGGGTGATGTCTTCCAGGAAACAACTAGTTATGCTCAAAAGATTGTCTCCTCAAATGTGTTCAGGAATGGCTTCCATGGAGAAATACTTCTCATCCAGTCTTCAACCAAGCCTGTGTATGCAAATGAAGGGTTCAAATTTGTGCAGTTCTGACTGGCCAACTCTAATAGCATTGCATTGGTCCGTCATTGAAATCTATGCCATTCTAATTTGCTGCTCTGTTCTAGCCAGCCTCCACATTGTCTCCTGTTGCGAGGATCAACTTCAGGTCACTCAGCCTTCCCTGCACATGCATCTTCCAAGCAAACCCCCACAATAGCAGTCAACACCAAGTCTTTCCCCTCCAGGCTAGTTCTGGCTGGTTACTGATTTAATTATCCAAACTCCCTCAAGCCCAGCTATATGATTACTTTATTTTTAAGCACATTCATTAAGAAATATAGGGTGTGTCATGAACAACAACAAAACATCATCCCTTGAAATAATTATTTTTTTCTCTGCTCTGATTCTAAGACAAGTTATTTTTATACTCAGTGTATATTTCCCCTCAAGTGTGCAAAACTTGTGTAAAATGTACTGGTGACAGCCTTTTTGGAATAAGAACTGCAATAGCAACTGTTTGATCTTATATGTGGAAAGTGACAGAGTTTGAGTTATATCTCACTTTGTGATGGAAAGCAAGAGGACAGGTTAACATCTTCACCCCCATAAATAAGTCTCAAGCCTGTCTTATAAAAATGTATTGCTCATCACCAGGTCAGGGTGGGTCCTGGAAGAAGTACAAGAAGTACTTCATTTTTACATGAAGGTCTTTCTTTCCTTTTCCTAAAATCAATCAGAACATGAAGGTTCCTTATGCGACACAATATCTAAAACGTATTTAGGCATAGTAACAGTTTTGTTGTTTGATCTCAGTAACCAATAGAAGATTACCTGCGATTCATTGAATTATTTTAATCCCAATTAGAATAACTAGCTGGGGTGATAATCTAGTTTTACTTTTATACAAATACTAGCATATGTTTTAATTTTCATTCCCTTAAGGAAATGCAAAGATAATTTCAAAATTTAGGCAAGGTTAGTCCTTGGCATCTCTGTGCTGTCAATTCATTATTCATGGTCCCAGTGTGTTTCACCTAGCATATCCATAAAGCTCTTCTCTCTTGGTTTGTTCCTGTGTTTCTTTCTTTTACTCATAGTTCTCCCACAGCCTCTGATTATATCTCAGTTCCCAAAAAAATAAATGTCAACAATTGCTATAAACTTATGACTTTTGTCACATTGTTTTTTTATTCTTATTATTTGCTACAGGGTGGGTGTGTTTGCCAGAGAGAGAGAGAGAGAGAGAGAGAGAGAGAGAGAGAGAGAGAGAAAGAAAACAGAACAAAAAAATGAGAAAACAACACCAAGGGGTATGATCATGACATAATCCCTTCTCCTCTATTCCCCTTCCAGGGTGTTGGGCATATGCACATGTGTTCCATATGTTTTTCAAGCCACTGGTTCCAAGACTCCTACCACACAGTTAGCCATGTGGGGTCCAGTTGCCTTAGCCACCACGTCATCAGTTGGCCCTTTCACTTCCTGATTTTACTTTTCTGATATTTAGTGTTCTTGCTTAAACTAACCCCACTCAACTTTCTCAGACCTCACATCTTATTTTTATAATATACAGACTAAAATGGTATGTATTTATGGAGTAGAACTTGATGTTTTGATACATATATACAGTGTGGAAAGGCCGATCAATATATCCATGACCTCCCATATGTAATTTTGTGTGATAAAAACACTTCAGATCTATTTTTAGGGGTCAGAAAATGGCACAACAGTAAAATATGACATGAGGAAGGCAATCTCACATGAGAAGGGGCCCTGTTAATATCCAGAGACTAAGTTAGGCACATAATTACCTAGGGTATGGGGCTGACTATGGCAGGGGGTAGATCACCACATTGGAACCCCTTTGCAGGTGCTATCACTCTGTCTCTTATTAGAAAAACAGAAGAAAAAAAAAGAAGAGAAGAGAGAGAGAGAGAAGAAACTTTAAAAATGCTACTTTAGTAATTTTCAAGTACACAATGTATTGCTATTCACTATAGTCTCCATATTGTACAATAGATCTTTCCTCTAGCCTCTGATTCTACTACCTACTCTGCTTCTACGAGTTTGACTTTTTTAGATTCTACATGTAAGTGAGATTGTGCAGTATTTGTCCTTTTTTCAGTTTATTTATTTCTTCATTAAATGACAGAAAAAGAGAGAAAGGCAAACAGAGAGCACTCCCCCAATGGGTTCTTGATGCTGTAATTCACCCTAGCCTCAGTTCTGGATTCCAGGCACGTGCATGCTCAACATTCTCAGAGACATCTCTGCACACAATCCTGGCACCTTCCCATGTGGGCCAGTTTTACAGAACATTGTGTTTACTGCGGGGTCACTGTCTAGCTCCCAGGATTGGTCTTGCTGTGTCTGGCTTCCTTCACATAACATAATGTCCTCTAGGTTTATCCATGTTGTCACAAATGACAATATTTCCTTTCTTTTTTTCAGTCAGCCTTATCTTTCTCTAATTCCTTTAAGCACAAAGCCTATATATGTGTGTTCATTCTCTATTACTTACTAGCTGAATGCCTAAATCTGGGTTATTTATTACAATAGAATTTTTTTTAGCTCATGGTTTAAGGGAAGGGGTCACATCTGGTGAGGGATTTCCCGTTCATGGGGACTCTTTAGAGAGCCTAGAGATAGTGAAGGTATCACAGGCTTATATGTGTCATTGTTTATGTCTGTTTCATTTTCTCTCTTTATACATACTTGATTCCTGAAGAACTATCCTAAGAACTGTCTCTTTCCTCTAGTCACAACTGATGGTTTTTCCTTCTTTTTAAAGTCAGCTTTATCTTTCTTTCTTTTTTGACTTTTTCTAATTTCTTTACACACAAAAGTTCACCTTTTACTCCCATACTTGGATTCATTGTCAACCTTCTTAATCCTAACACAACTAAATTTTATCACATGAATTTTTGGGTGACTCATGAACACCATACCACAGAGTAAAATGCTTTTTATACATACTTGTGCTTTCAAGTTGCCCTTATTTTTCCAGGAATACTTCTCAGTCCTGAATTACCTTCCCCTGCAACATAACTACTTCCACTTTAAAGTCTATCTCAGTTGATACAAAATATTTTTGGCTCCTAAAGAGTTACACCAAAGTAACTTCTCTCTCTTCTAGATAATACTATGATTTTTAATTATTTCATAGTTAGGTCTCGGGTTTTCTACCTACATCATATGAAGGATTTTTTTTTTAATTTGTGAAAAATAAAATTGAAATGCAATTTAGGTTAAAAATATTTTGAAATCCATGCATAGTAAGTGTATAATACATATGTATTTACATTAATCCTTGTATTTTTATTCATATCTTACTAATTATGTTAGATTATATAGTCTTAGAAGTATAATTGTATCTAAAAAGCATTTATGCATCTCTTAGTGTACATAGTGGGCATTTATAAAATTATTTGAATTTTCTGGTTATAGAAAGTATAGAAAGTAAATTAGAAGATTACTTCTTCAAGATTTTAAATATGTATTTTTTTAGAAAGAAAATTGGACAGAATAACTTAAAAAAATGGAAGAGGCATCTGAAAATGCCTCTCTGAAGCATCTATGGAATAAAATATTTACTGGCAATAAAAAGAATAATTAATAATAATATCACTTTTTTTTTTTTGGAGAGGTTTTTGCTATAGGGTGTATGTGCTCGCCAAACAGACAGAGAGACAGAGAGAGAGAAAGCGAGAAATCACCCCCCCCCACCAGGGGGCTTGGCAACGCCGCAATCCCTTCTCCTCCATTCTCCTCTCGGAATCTTGGGCACTCACACACACGCACCTAGCGTGAGTTCAAGCCACCAAGTCCAGGACTTGAACTGTGGTCAGCTACATGGGAGTCCAGCAACATAGCCATAATGCTAAATGCTGGTCCCAACACATTTTAAAACTTGTAATAATTGACCACTTGTTAAGTATAATAACTCAAACTGACCATAATTTCATGTGAATACAAGAAAGTGGCATGCATGTATTTCCTTATATGTAACACTATTTTAAGTCAAATATAGTACAATAGAAACTTCAAGATTTATTATGATTAAACTGACTTTTTAAAACACATTGAATTTTAAGCAGCACAATCAAGAAAATGATAAGTTCTTACATAGTGAAAAGTAAATAAAAGATATTTGCTCAATTATAAAATACAGTTGACAAATAATGAGGTTTAGTTTTCCAAATACATATTTGACTCCTTAATAGAAACACTTGAATGGTTTATGTAATACACAACATTCTTTTTCCAGAACTCTTGCAAGTCATCCAGTAGAAAATTAAAGTATTCACTTGTGAGATACTATTGATTTCACAGGAATAGAAATGCTCTGTTGTGTTGTGAGGTAGGTGCTATTATTAAGATATTGGATGTTTCAGAAATATTAATGTTTTGGAATTTGGTCCTGCAGTAATCACTTAGGGAGGTGGTGAAACCTTTAAGAGGTGCGGCCAAGGGACCAGTGGATAGCATAATGGTTATGTTGCTGGACTCCCACATAGTCGACCACTATTCGAATCCCAGAACCATTAGCTTACAACTCACGCCAGGTGCATGTGTGCGCGTACCCAAAATCCTGAAAGGAGACTGGAGGAAAAGGGATTGTAACGTGGCTGTTCTCCCTGTGGGGTGATTTCCTGCTTTCTCTCTCTCTGTTTCTCTCTGTTTCTCTGGTGAGCCCATGCACCCTGTAGGAAAAAATTCTCTCTCTAAATAAAGAGAATAGATTAACACAGTCTCATGAGATTAAGTAAATTTCAGTTGGTTGTAATGGGAATACAGCTGTCCTGAGGTCTCTCTCTGTATGTTTCCCCCATTCTCTCTGCTTCTATTGGTCATGTGATGTAGTGCCAGAGGATGGCCTGCTGCTTGACCCAGGCTTTTGCATTTTCCATTCAATTGAATCATACCCAATAAACCTATATTCTTTATAAATCATCTAGTCTTTGGTGTTTTTATTAGCAAGACAACTGGAAATACTGGATTGTTTAAAATATTACAGGGTGCTATCTCTCTATGTTTGGCATTAAACTTAACAAAAATAAGAATTTAAATCAGAGTTAGAGTGGATATTACCAAAACATTCAATTTGCTGTATGGTTCTGGGAATAGATTACTTAAACTAGATTTATCACAACTGCCTATTTCTTCTTTTGAGTTATTTTTTTTTTCCCTGCCTTCTTTATGTGGAAGCATGGTACCAATGTAACCAAACTGTTTTTAAATTGTATACCTCAAAGCCTCCTGTAGTAAAATACACAGATGCGACTCTGTTGGCATACATTAGTCATAAGTTGTGAGTCTGAAAATATGTTAGTGAAACATCTGCATACACTTTATTCTCTTGATCAGCCAATTTTCTGGCTGAGGAAACTCAGTGTGAGTAGCCATACTGAAGGAACTAATGGTATTTAAGGAGAGTAAGCGAGTAAGCACTATACATCACTGCTAAGAGTGCGTTCCACTCTGCCTATATCTCTGTTATCAGATAATCCACTTTTATTATTATATTAAACATGCTGAATATTTTGTGTATGATTTCATTATCATATATTGACAAGATACATTTTTTTTTTTTCTGAGAGGATTTTGCTATAGGGCGTGTGTGCTCACCAGAAAGACAGAGAGAGACAGAGAGACAGAATTCCCCCCTGGAGGGGATGGCCACACTGCAACCCCTTCTCCTCCATCTTCTCCAATCTCCTCTCAGGATCTTGGGCATGCACGCACACACACCAGGCATGAGTTTAAGCCACCAGGTTTGGGACCAAAACTGCAGTTGACTACATGGGAGTCCAGAAACGTAGCCATCTGCTGGTCCCAAGATACATCTTGTAAGTAAGGATGAATCACATGGTCGGAAGTGAAAGTTTCAAAACATTGCATTGGGAAAGTATGAAGCCTAATGTGACCATTAATTTGCTGTAAAGCTAAGAAAGAATGAAATATATTTTGGGCACAAATGCACACACACCTGGTGTGTTTCAAGCTACCAGGTCTGGGACTTGAACCACAGTTATCCGTGTGGGAGACAACCACCTTAGCCACTAGACCATCCGCTGGCCCACAAATTGGTAATATTTCTAACTTATAACATATAGTTAGGAAAATAACACAGAATACATTCAGTCTATATTTATTATATGCATATTCTCCATAATATCATTATTTTTAATGTTTATTTCCCCTCTTCTTTCAAATCTTAACAAATTATGTATATAGTTATTACATCTACTTTCTTAAGACTGAAACACTTCTGGAATAACTATTTTCAAACTATTGTAATTATATGAATTGCCATAAAATAATAGAAAAGTAGTGCCTGTGTTCTGATTCCTGTTAAATCTATATTTTAAATGTAACAGTGGCCTATCTATCAAATCAGAGTGGCAATTTATTTTTATTTTAACCAAGTTTGATCTGATTATTATTGTTTTGTTTTTAGCCATACTTCCATATAAAAATTCTTCGAGGAAGAACATGGATTCCCATGCTCTTAGACAAATCTTCCCTAAAGTTACATAATCTTGTCTTAAAAAAAATGTTCTCATATATCTCCTCTGATTTTAATACTGTACCGCATGCTCTCTTATTACTTGTATTTGTTAGCTTTAACTTTGCTCATTTCTTCAGCTTTTTGATAATCTCTATTTTAGATAATTCTTCGTACAGAACAAACTTAGATTTTGATTAGTGAGAAAATCCAACAGCAAAAGGCTTAAGCTGATTTACTATATTGACTTAGATTCTTAGGTTCATATTTTTCATGAGCTCTTAAATTCCTTTATCTGTGTATTAATTATATGTCTTTCAGCATTTCAGTTTTGTGAATGTGTGTAAGCCTAAGATCCTCACAAGCATAGAGTTCTGGAGAAGGGGATTGTGGTATCATGAGAACTTGTCAAGAGTTCTCTATCTCTT
>NW_006160003.1:18094-36581 GCF_000334495.1 Tupaia belangeri chinensis
TTTCCCTCATGCATGCACACATGCTCGTTATCATTAATACCATGAACTTAAGTATATCTCTTTCTATATGGTGTGGAATTTTGTTGTTGTTGTTGTTGTTGTTGTTTTATCTAATTCTGGTATTTACAAAGGTTTTAACTTCATTCAAATGGTTATCTGAAACGAATACAATCAGTACTTCATAAAGTTAGTGCAAAATAGAATTAAAGTACAATCATTATGGTACAAAAAATTCCAAAACCAGGGACCAGCAGTTAGCATAATGGCTAGGTCATCGGACTCCCACATAGTCGACCTTGGTTCGCTTCCCAGACCTGGAGGCTTAAAACTCATTTCGGGCGCATGTGCGTGCATGCCCAAGATCCCGAGAGGAGAATGGAGGAGAAGGGATTGCGGCGTGGTCATCCCCCCTGGGGAGTGATTTCTCACTTTCTGTCTCTCTTTCTCTCTCTGTCTGTCTGGCGAGTGCATGCACCTATAGCAAAACAAACAAACAAACAAAACAAAACAAAAAACCTCTAAAAAAAAAATTCCAGGAAACCAGCAGTTGGCGTAATGGCTATGTCGCTGGACTCCCATGTAGCCAACCGCGGTTCGCATCCCAGACCCGGTGGCTTAAAACTCACTCTGGGCACGTGTGCATGTGTGCCCAAGATCCCGAGAGGAGAATGGAGGAGAAGGGATTGCGGCGTGGTCATCCCCCCTGGGGAGTGATTTCTCACTTTCTGTCTCTCTTTCTCTCTCTGTCTGTCTGGCGAGCGCATGCGCCTATAGCAAAACAAACAAACAAACAAAAAAATTCCAAAACCATGCATATTATCTATTGTAGTAGACAATTTCCATGAACTTTTTGGAGACCCTATCTATTTTATAATCTTCTCAGTTTCTTATTTTTCTTTTTAGTTTTCTTTTTTTTTTTTTAACTTTCAGAGAACACATGCGCTCATGGGAGACAGAGAGATTCAGAGTGAGCAAGCCCTTCTCCATTTCTCCATCCTGGTAGGATTTGGGACTGCTCACACACAAGCTTGGCATATTTTTTAAGACTCTAGGCTGAAACTGGAGCCATGATTTCCATAAGAAACACAACTCCTATGACCACTAGGACACAGGGCTCTCTCGAGTCTCCTTTTTAATTCTTTGGGTTTTATATTTTATCTTATTACCTTCGTTTGATATCTTTCTTCTCACCCACTACTTTTATCATTGTCATGAGCTTCTTTTACTTTCCTCTATTTCCTGTCTCCAATTTTATATACTTATATTGTTATGGAGCTTATAATATTTATATACTATTTGTGTATTTTGTTTTCTCCTTTGTTTGATTCTTTTAAGAACAATTCAATATATTTAATTCTCATCATTTTCTTCACTGAATTTTCCTATTGTTTCCACAGGAGGGACTTTTGACTATGTTCTTAATATTCTCATATCCTTAGTAGTTAAAGTTCGTCTAGTTTTTTATATTTTGTTCCCTTTTTTATGGTTCTTAAAATATTATTCTACTATTGTCCTATTTTGTATGTTCTTGTCAAGAAAGCTAGTACTGGGACCAGTAGTTGGCATAATGGCTATGTCGCTGGACTCCCATGTAGTTGACCACAGTTTGAGTCCCGAACCAGGTGGCTTAAATCTCACGCCGGGCACGTGTGCGTGTATGCCCAAGATCCCGAGAGGAGAATGGAGATTGCTGTGTGGCCATTTCCCCTGGGGTGTGATTTCTTGTTTTCTGTCTCTCTGTCTCTCTCCTTCTTTCTGGTGAGCACACACGCCCTATAGCAAAAACCTCTCCAAAAACAAAAAAGAAAGAAAAGAAAGAAAGCTAGTATTGGCCTGATTTTCTCTTACTTTGTAAGTGATTCAGTCTTTTTTGCCTGGGGTTCTCTTTTTTTTTTTTCTCTATGATTTTACAGTCTAATAGTTTTATGAGGATATGCCCTAAAATTGTCAATCATAACACAATTTTTCCAGCTACATGACAAAATTTTCAATATGTAGAGTAAAACTCTTAAGTGGAGATTTTAGCGTTATTTCTATCCTTTGTTTGTTCTTTGAGAACTCCACTTATTCCACCTCTTATTAGATTTGATTATAGGCAAGTATACAGTACCACAATGAGACTGATACATTTTATTTCGTTTCTTATATTTTTTATATAAGTATTTGGTTTTATTTTTGTTCCCTTTGTTTTTTTGTTTTTTGTTATTTCACAGTGACATTGTTTTTTAGACATCTTTTAGTTATAAATTTCTTTTTCTTTGATTTGGTGATTTTCTTTAGTCAATTTTTAAATTACCTTTTCACATTTTACTGGTTTTCTTTTTCCTAGTTTGAATTAAAAACAGAACAAAACAAAACAATTCATAATGTCTTTCATAGCAGCAAGTGCTGGCTTAAAAAATGTAAATTATGTTTGACTACTGTTTTATAGTGTTTATTTTTTTCCTACTGGCTTGGTATTTTCAAAGTGGACAAATTTTATTTCTCAGTTTCTATGATGTGTTATAATAGTTTATGTGTGTCTTCCTATTTTTTCTGTATATTATATCAAGTGTCTTGAACTTTAACAGAGAGGCTATAACAATTGTTCTTACGGATTTGTGATTGTTTCATTCGTTTACTAAGTTTCTTATTAGAAATCAACTCTGCTAATTCTACTGTTAGTAAAAGCAAATCTATTGATTTCAACAAATACACCTATCAAAACCAACTGTCGTTTTCAGAATTGTGATATTCTTTTTACGATAAGGTTCACATTGCTTCTCCTGTTTTATTCTTTCTTTTCTTCTGTATAAAGTCAGGATGTACCTCTCCAAGTTTCTCTCTATCACCAATACTGTCTTGAAACTGTCACTTCTGATGCTACGAACAATCGAGAACCTGTTTCAATTCTCAGTAACTAGTGCTGACCAGGTTTTAAGCTTGTGTGATTTTGAAATAGCTGCCTGTATATCATAAGTCAGTATGGGGGTGAGACCCAAGTCTAAACAAAGAATTTATTTAACACCTTAAGCACATAGCCTGAAGGTAATACGTATACAATATTTGAATATTGCAGCATTTTCACTGCAGCCTGTCACCAGAGATCATGTAGGGGATTTTCTACTGCTGGCATCATGCAGGTGGTAAAAAGTTTCAGAGTTCAGGAAACTTGGGACTTCAGTATTCTGATGGTGGACAGGACAGGTGTGGATGCTAGAGACTGTGAGGAGGGGACAGGGGATGGTAGAGAGTGGGTGGTGGAGGGAGGGTGTAAGGTGAAAGGAGAGGAAATGTTTGATAGACAGAAAAATGTAAAATAGTATACATTCACTGAGAATTTTCTTTAGGTCAAGTACTTCCAATGTTTTATGTAAATGAGTCAAAGGTAGTCCCTGTAGATTGGCCTTTTTTTTTTTGAGAGGTTTTTGCTATAGGGCACTTGAGATCGCTAGAAAGACAGAGAGAGACAGAGAGACAGAAAGCACTCCTCAGGGGGGATGGCCACGCCGAAATCCCTTCTCCTCCATTCTCTTCTCGGGATCTTGGGAACATACGCACACGCACATGGCGTGAGCTTAAGCCACCGAGTCTGGGACTCGAACCATGGTCGGCTACATGGGAGTTCAGTGACATAGCCATTATGCTAACTGCTGGTCCCATGATAGGCCTTTAAATTGTGTATTCTTGATTTTTTGATTTTGTTTGCTATAGGGAATGTGTGTATGTGTGTGTATGTGTGTGTGTGTGTGTGTGTGTGTGTGTGCACGTGCACATGTGTATCTTTGTGTGTGTGTGTCCATGTGTGTATGTGTGTATCTGTGTGTATGAGAGAGAGAAAGAAGGAGAGAGAAAGAGAGAGAGGGAGGAAGGGAGAGAGAGAGAGAGAGAAATCATTCCTCCAGGGGAGATGGCCATGTTTCCAACTCAACTTCTCCATCCTCCTCTCTTGGGGCACACTTTCTTTATAGCCAATTGATACTTATTACCACAAAAACCCAGTAGTATCAAGCAAGTTTTTTTCACATCTGATTTTAAAAAAAATATGGCTCAAATAAGCAGATTTTTACTCGCTTAGAGTCCAACAGCCTAATATCTACTATTGAGTTATCAGAAAAATCATGATGTGTTTTTCCTGTTTTGCTATGCCAAAAACAAGCACCATGACTTTTCCGAGAACTGAGTATTTATAGGTAAGATAAGCTCCCAAGCAATAAACATGTTCTGGTCATTGCTGCCCTTCAGAGTCCTCTGATGCTGAAACTATCTATACTGCTGTTGGGAACAATGGCCTATGTGCAATCCCCTACCCTTCTCACCCAGAACTCCCTGGCCCTTCTCTCTTTCCGGATATTGCTCCCCTCACCTATAGCCTCTGGAGGGACCAGGAGTTAGCATAATGGCTATGTTGCTGGACTCCCACATAGTCGACCGCGGTTCGAGTCACGGACCCAGTGGCTTAAACTCACGCCAGGCACATGTGCGTGCGTGCCCAAGATTCCAAGAGGAGAATGGAGGAGAAGGGATTGTGGTGTGGCCATCCCCCCTGGGGGGTGATTTCTCGCTTTCTGGTAAGCGCAGGCCCCCTATAGCAAAAACCTCTCCAAAAAAAGAAAAAAAAAAAAAAAACCTATAGCGTCTGGACAAGCCATTGCTATGAGATACTTCTCTTACATGCAAACCAGCAAAGCTTTGCCCAATAATGTTTGTGAGCCACTGTCCCTCATGATCATATATTTATGTTTTTCTTGATTATGTCTGAAATTCCTTAGCTCTTACTAGTGTCAGATCTCCTCCTAATCTCACTAGGGTTAACCAGATTACCGTTACTTTCAAACTACTTTATTGAAGCAGACTTAACATTAAAAATATGTACCTATTGAGTGTACACCACTTGGATGAGTTTGGAGATAAGCATACACCCATGAAACCATTACTGCAATGTCAAACTCTTAGAAGCAGTTAAAATGGTGGCTTTCATGGTCTGAGTAGGAGGGAAAATGTGATGGTGTTGGTCAAAGTATATGTTTCAGTTACATAAGATGAATTAACCAAATTATTAACTATTCACGTTTTTTTTTTCTTTAAACATGGCATTTACTGCGATCAGATAGCTGTGCAACAGTAAAATGCAACACTTTTCAAGGCTGACCTCCCACCGACTCAGGAAGGTTCCAGGTTCATCCCCAGAGACCTATCTGAGTACATCAGGCGATTGTGAGACACACGATTCAGGATTGTAGTGAACCCTAACATCAAGACTTGCTTAGGGGTGCTGTATCAAGTAAATAAGCTTAAAAATAAATTAATTAAATAAATAAATAAAAGTCACTGACTATTTCTCTGGCCATCACAGTAATATATATGGCCAGTATATTAAATTCAGAAAGCTCAAAAAATAAACATAAAAGCAATCTATTACTCCATTACCCAGACTAAACCATGATGCTAGTCACTAGAAATATAAAATACATACAGAAAAGCTCATTTTGACACAGCTGGCACATGCTTCTCCCAAACAACGTGGAAATTCAATCCACCACATTCAAGACAGAAAAGGCTAATTTTGCATATGTTTGCCCATATTGAATTGTAAACCTAAACATAGAGAGAGGATTTCTAATTTTACAGTTTAAAATGAAATATCATTTTAATGTGCATTTTCTTAATAACTGGAAAAAGAAAACTTTATACAATCTTATGAAGTTGATGTGTTTGTAGCTATTTGTCAGTCATTGTTTTAGCACTAGTCATAGAGATTAATAAAATATTTTATGTGTGGTCTATAAAAGTTTATTTTTCTAATTTTTGAATTATATATGTTGAATATTCCTGTATCTGACACTAATTTTTCATTATTGTCCCAGAAATGGTTTTCTTGCAATAAATAAAGTAATTGTCTGATATTACTATCATTATTTTAGTTTTGCATGTGTGCTCATCAGAGACAGACAGAGACAAAGAGAGAGTGAGAGAGAAGGAGGGAAATCACTCTGCAGGGGGATGGCTACACCACAATCCCTTCTCCAGTCTCGTCTTGGGACGTTGGGCACTCATGCACATGCACCTGGCATGTGTTTCAAGCCACCATGTCTGGAACTCAAACTGCACAGATGGCCATGTGGGAACCTGTTGCCTTCACCATCACACCACCTGGCTGGCCTTCTGTATTATTTTCATAAAGACTAAATATCTTAGTCTGTTTGAGTTGCTAAAATAAGATGTCGTTAACCTCCTGACTTAAAAACAGCAAATATTTATTTCTCACTGTTCTGGAGGTTGAGAGTTCAAGATCAAGACGCAAGCAGATTCAGGGTCTGGTAAGGACTCACTTCCTTGCAGACAGCACCTTTCTGTGTTCTCACATGGTGGGACAAGGGAGCTCTCTGGAATCTGTTTAGAAGGACACAGCATCATCTATGGGGGTTCTGCCCCTAGGAGTTCATCAGCTTATAAAGGCCTCACTTCCTAACACCTTCAGTTAGGGGTTAAGATTTCAACAGAAACAGGGTTAGCAGATGGCATAATGGTTATGTATCTGGACTCCCACATAGTTTACCATGGATCATGTCCTGGACCCAATGGCTTAAAACTCATGCCAGGCACATGTGTGTGTGTGCCCAAAATCCTGAGAGGAGAATAGAGAAGAAGAAATTGTAATGTGACTATTCCACTTGGGGTGGTGATTTCCCATTTTCTGTCTCTCTGTCTCACTCTTTGCCTCTCTGTTCAGTGTACATACCCTAATTCTCTTTAACAAAATTCCAACACAAACATACACACCAGTTTATTGAACACTTGTTCTACAAGACCTTTAATACTCATCATATATTTTTATTGTGGTAAAATATACATAACATCAAATTTACTATTTTCACTGCTTTCCACAGTACAACTTAGTGACATTAATTACATTCACACATTGTGCAATTATTACCCATGCACGTCTCTAGAACTTCTGTATCTCCCAGACTGAAACTCAACATCTAAGAAATAATTTCCCACCCTCTTCTTCGTTCTCAGCCTCCAGCTCCCACCATTCAGTCTCTGAGAACTACATATCTCTAGGTATCTTGTATAATTGGAAACATACACCTACAGAGACCCTTAATCTGACTTCAGTCAACTTTGACTTACTTTCCAAGAGTGATAATCAGATTCATTATAACCATTATTTTAGATCTTCCAGTAAAATTTAAGAACTAACACTACTTCAAAAATGGTATTTTAAGAACTCCCTGGAAAATGGCTTTAACTGAAGTAAATCAACCTGGTAGAGATATTATGTAGTAATCCAGGCTTCCAATCTCATTTATTATATTACATATCTTAGTTTGATCAGACTGATATAACAAAACATCATAAACTGCTGAGATGTACCCTTAAAAGATATAATATTAAATATCTCTGAGTACAATGAAAAACTGGAAACTTACAAATTTGTGATTGCTCTGGTCTTCATGGGTTTCTCCCATTGAATAGAGTTTTAGAAGGCCTGGTGTATGTGGTGTGTGACCACTCATCCTCAGCTCCTTGCAACATACACTAAATACCTTCAAATGACCTGGAATATCTTGCATGAGCTAAAGTTATAAAGACAAAGTAATTTAAAATATTTTAGGGCCACCAAGTGGTGTGGTGGTAAAGGCACTGGACTCCCACATGGCAAACTGTGGTTTGAGTCTTCAACCTGGCAGCTTGAAAATCATGCTGTGTGTGTGTGTGTGTGTGTGTGTGTGTGTGTGTGTGTGTGTTCACAAAATTCCAGGAGGAAAATAGAGAAGAAGGGATTGAGATGTGGCCATTTCCTGAGGAGGGGGGGGGTGATTTCTCACTTTCACTCTCACTGTCTCTGTGTCTCTCTCTGGTGAGTGCATACACCATTGGGAAAAACTTAAAAAAAATGTTTCATATACAAATATGTGCGTGTGTGTGTGTGTGTGTGTATGGAATACTTACTGTAAAACACTTGAGTTTCTATTAAAATATACATTGAAGTGCAATTAATGTTGATTTTTAAGTTCCCTTGAATAGACAATGAGTAAATCAATTTTTAAATAAATAGTGTTCTCTTCATTTTGAGTACATAACTAGAATTTTTAGCATGAGAATCAGTTAACTTATTTTATATTTCTTTTCTCATAAATGGACTTTCCCAGGCAAAAAGTTTCTTCTGCTGTCGACAACTGACTCCCAGTTAAATCTGGAGCTCAAAGCATTTGAATTATCTGTCAATGTATAAGATTCCCGGCAGCCTTATCTTGACATGCTTCCTGTATCTTAGTGGAAAAACTATACACCGCAGTGAGAAGGAGGCCTCCTCGGTCAAATGCTTATGTTCCGTTGAACACTGAAGGATATAAAAATCAGTGTTTATATAGTATTTTAATATTTTCTATTCCTTCTTACCACTAATAATATACAAGTTAATTATAATTAACTTAATAACTAACATTATTTGCTTAGTACAGAATTGTTGAGCCTTTTTTTAATAGTTCATTATCTATTTGAATAAATCTTTTTTTTGCTATAGGGAGTGTGTGCTCACTGGAGAGACACACAGAGAGAGATACAGAGAGAGAGTTTGCAAAGTGAGAAAGTACCCACCCATCTCCCTGGTGGGATGGCTACATCACAATCCCCTCTCCTCCATTCTCCTCTCTGGATTTTGGGTATGCACTCACCTGTGACCTGTGAATTTTTCAAGCCTCCAGGTCTGGGGCTCAAACCACGCAGTTGGCCATGTTGGATCTAATGACCTTAACCACCATACCAGCAGCTGACCTGAATATATCACATATTATTTAAAAGTAAAGTAATATAGTGTGATGAGAAGGTGGTGTAATGGTTATGCCATTGGATTCCCATGTAGTCAACTGTGGTCAAGTCCCAGATCTGGCAGTCTAAAAAAAAAACAAAATTCAAGTCCCAGATCTGGCAGTCTAAAAAAAAACGAAAACAAAAACAAAAAACAAACTCACCCCAGGAGCATTTGTGTGTGTGTGCTCAAAATACTAAGAGGTGAATGGGGAAGAAGGAACTGTGGTATGACCATCCTCCCTAGTGGGTGATTTCTCACTTTTTGTCTCTTTGTCTCTCTGTCTCTCTACTGAGTGCATACACCCTATAGCAAAAATTGCTCTAAAAAAAGAAATAAAAATGTGAAGTAATACATCACACACACAGTGGTACAAGAATAAAATAACTGGCCAGACCGTGGTGCTGCAGGCAGTTTCGGGCATTGCTACACGTCATATGGGAAGGCTGCGGGTTCACCTCCAGGGTCTATCTGGAACTCCAGGTTCACCCAAGAGTGTTCCTATGATTCTGTACTCAGCGGATGATTATGGCAGGACGACTTTGTCCAGATTGCCCCCCTTTCTCTCTCTCTCTCTCTCTCTCTCTCCCTCTCCCTCTCCCTCTCTCTCTTTCTCTCTCCCCCTCTCTATTACATATGAAGGAAATAAGTAAACTTCTAATTTATTTTCCTCTTCAAACTTGACATTTATAAATAATATACAAAGCTAGAAAACAATTTAAAGTTCTCTAATTAACACATTGAAAATTTTCTCTTTTAACTAAGCTATTTAACAAATACAAATTTAAAATAGCTAGCATATGTCAAACTGACATCTATATATAAATTACATATTGAATGTTAACCTTGTGTAGTTTAATAACAAATACTAATTAACGTATAAAATATAAGCCAACATTCATATGTTTTGAAGCTTAACTGAATATAACTGAATATGCAAGTAGTATACCAATGAGATTTTAACTTTTTCCTCAAAAATCTTGATTATTTAGTCTTAGCAAATAAGCAATTGTGGGGAACAGCAGATGGCATAAATTGTTACATCACTGGCTTCTCATGGTCAGCCACAGCTTAAATCCCTGACCTAGAGACTTAAAACTCATTCTGGGTGCATGTGTGCCCAAAATCCAGAGAGGAGAATGAGAAGGGATTGTGTAGTGGCCACCATCCCCCCTGCAGGGGATGATTTCGTCTCCATTTGTTTCTGTCTCTATCTCTCTGGTGAACAGATAAATCCTATAGCACAAATTTCTCTATAAATAAACAAATAAATAATTTTCAAAATGATTTGCTACTAACTTTATATTCTGTTAATTACATGATGTGAAACAGACTGAGAGAAAGATTGTAACACATATTGACATAAATTCTATTGGTAGAGTTTAAGGGAAATAAATATCTAATGCTGTTTTTAATTGCTTTGATATCTAAAAGATATGATACAAAGCAAAAATTCATCATGAGGTTTCTTATGAGAGAGAATATAGTTAAAAATTTAAAAATTTAGTTTGATAGGGAAATTTGTATTGCAATTTTTAAAGAGTGAAAAATAGAAGAAATATTTCAGCACATAGCTTAGAATGTCATAGAAGTTAAAGTTATTTTATGAAAGAAAGGTTTTTTTAATATTAGCACTAATTTAATAATAAAAATATTAAACTATAAATCTGTTTATATTATTAATATTAATAGTAATAATTAGTTTATTAAACAAATATACCAACTTTCATTGTTTTAACTTAGTAGAGGGAGATATAGTTCAGAAATACAAAAAGGGGGGACCAGTGGTTGGCATAATGGCTATGTCACTGGACTCTCATGTGGTCGACCGCAGTTTGAGTCCCGGACCCAGTTGCTGGGACTCATGCTGGGCACATGTGTGTGTGTGCCCAAGATCCCAAGAGGGGAATGGAGGAGAAGGGATTGTGGCATGGCCATCCTTCCAGGGGGTGATTTCTCACTTTCTGTCTCTCTCTGTCTTTCTTGCAAGTGCACGTGCCCTATAGCAAAAACTTCTAAAAAAAAAAAAAAAAGAAAGAAAAGAAAGAAAGAAAGATAAAAAGGGTAATAGAGGACCAGCCCATGGCATGGCATGGCATGGTGATTGCGTCAGCTGTATCTCCCATGGTTGACTGAAGGTTTGAATCCCAGGCCGAATGGCTTGAGAAACACACTGGGTGCATATGTATGCATATCCAAGATCTTGATAGAAGGGAAAATGAAGGACAATGGCTTGTGGCATGACATGGGGGGTACTTTCTCTCTCTTTCTCTTTCTCTCTCTCTCTCTCTGTCTCTCCAGAGAGTGTGCATGCCCTTTGCAAAATTTTTAAAAGAATCTTTTAATGAAGACATAAAGGGTGACACATACACTGATATATGAGAGATCATCAATTTAGAAAAGAAAATAACTCAGAAATGGAAACACAAAGAAATATTCAACATGATCATTCAAAAAAAGAAGAGAGAGTGTTTTTTTGTTTTTGAACCAAGGAGCAATTTCTACAAATACACATGGAAGGTGCCTAGTCTATGGAAACTACCAGAAGTAGAACCCTTGGATGGATCAGAGTACACCAATCATCAGTGCCAGTCACTTCTTAACAGCAGAACAGAAGTAATGAAAATAGAGTGACTGTTAATCTAAGAATCTACATAATGACTAGACTAATTTTATTCAGAAAGGATCACACATGCAGTAAAATTCAGAGATAAAGCAGAATGTCTGCCAGACACCAAGCTGTTATTAGAAGTGACAGAAATGTAGTGTGTGATTAAAGAAACTGTAATGGTTGAGATAATTTACTGCACAAATTTCAGTTACCTGCATTGTCTTCCAGCAGGTTATTATCTGTCCTTACAAGAGTGAGATCTTAAAAGTGGGAACAAATGATAGTATCTTCTCTATGTCTTCCTTCTTTTGGGGTTTTGGGCACTTCTGTACACATAGCTAATGGGTTTCTCAAGCTGTTGGTCTAGGTTAGTAACTGTGCAGCGTCCCACGTGGGCTCCAGAGCCTTAATCACCAAGTCATAGACTGGCCCTTCTTTTTTATCTTCTGTTTCAGCGTCAGTCATGTTTAGATGGTTATTCCAGCCTTATGAAGCTCTTTTTCCAATATCTAACTTCTTGAATGTTTTAGTGGTTTTGGTGTCTATTTCTTTGAATGATTTAAACCAGTACTGTCATAAATTATTATTCATTTGATTTGTATGTCATGATATAAGTGGAGGGAAATAACGTTATCCAAAAAGTACAGGCGGGAAGGAACAGATCTGGGAGCGCATCAAGTCACCCAAAGTGCAGTCATCTCAAGTCTATTTAATTTACTTTTTGTAAATCATAGGCAAGAATAATTGTTAGACCTCAAAATCTTTATATAAATTGATGTCTCCACTTAATATATACTGAGTGTCTGCACTCTATGACTGAAAGTGATTGAATAAAAGATATACAAACACAAGAGATGGACGTGAATGCCAGATGTGGTGTGTATGGAGGAGTGGGGCCTAGGGAAGGTCATTTGGAGGAGGGATACAGAGGCACAGCATTGATGGGATGGGGAGTATATATATTTAAAAAGTTAAAAAAATTATATAAATTTAAATCTTTTCCATATCTGTAATGAGGTAAGAACTTGCAGAGATCAGATGTTAAGACACTATTACTGTGAGAGTGGATCTGTAATTTTGTTGTGTTAAATACAGTGCATACATATTCAACTGGATTTACTTGTTTGTTTATTTTAGTTGTAGTTAGTTTGCTATAGGGCATGAGCACTCACCAGAGATGGAGGCAGAGAGGGGAAATGAGAAATCATACCTTCCAGAGAGGTGGTCACGCCCTAATCCCTTCTCCTCATCTCCTCGTGGGAGGTTTGTAGGAATGCACACACATGTGTCCATCATGGTTTTCAAGCCACAGGATCCAGGACTCAAACCATGCATCCCACCATGTGGGATCCTGTGCCTTAACCTCCATGCTACTTGCTGGTCCCACAATTGGATTTATTTAAAATATTTAAGTCCTTATATATTTAATTGAAACTTTCCTTTAAAATACTGCATTCCTACCACTAATTATTTATGTAATGTATTTTTTTAACTAAAGAGAGCTTTTCTCTAATTTGCAATAAAATATTTTAAACAAATGAAAACTTTTCTCTAATTGAGTATAAGAAATATATATCTCTATATATTTATATCTTGTTTCAAGTCTGTTACTCATCTACATCTATTTAGAACTTCAACCAGTCACTAATTTAATTGTTTTAAATGAAATAATGCAGCTGTTCTGATTTCTTTCGTCACTTACTTAACAGGAAGATTAGCTTATGTGGGTGTTTACAAAACACATATTGAACATTTTATTTGGTTATCACATAATACACATTTTCTCTTTTGAACATAGTCTACAGTGGGCCAGCAGGTGGCATGATGAAGGCATGGTATCCTATTTGGTTGACTCTGTAGTTTGAGTTCCATATCTGGTAGCTTGAAAATCACACTGGGCGCATGTGTGTACATGTTCAAATCCCAAGAGAAGAATGGAAGAGAAGGGATTGCAACATGAACATCCCTCCTGGGAAGTGATTTCTTAACTAACTTCTCTCTGTCTCTTTCTGCTGAATGCATGGGGAAAAAAATTGAAAAAAAAAAAACAGTGGCAGTTTTTATTATGAGTTTATGCTTATTAGGGTATGTTTAGAGTGCCATAAGAACAATGATAATATCATTGATTCAACAATACCAATATATATAGTGATATACTTTTATTAAAATACTATTTATTTATATCAATTATACTTATATTCCATCCCCAAATCCTCACCAAAAAACGTATTCATATTATATAATAGTGGCTTTTTTGTTTTTTTTTCCCGAGAGATTTTTTGCTATAGGATGTGTGTGCTTACCAAGGAGACAGAGATACAAAAAGCAAGAAATCACCCTGCAGGTGGATGGACACACTACAATCCCTTCTCCTTTATTCTCCTCTTGGGATTTTGGGCATGCATGCACACACAGATGAGTTTCAAGCCACAGGGTCTGGAACTCAAACCATGATTGGCCACATGGGAGTCCAGCACCTTAACCACTACAACACCTGCTGGCCCAACAATAGTATCCCCTATGGATTACTTCTGAATAGCATTCTGCTAACTGACCTGAGAAATGCTGCTCTAGATGATAATACAAATTTCAAATAAGACTACCTGCTTGTTGTAAAGACATATATAGCTTCTACCAATTTTGTCAATAATTCTGTACATTAAACCAGTTGACCTATTACATTTATAGTATTTGGTTTGAAATAAATAAAATGGTTCTTTTTTTTTCTTTAAGAAGTTTTTGCTATAGGGCGCATGCGCTAGCCAGACAGACAGAGACAGAGAGACAGAAAGTGAGAAATCACCCCCAGGGGGGATGGCCACGCCGCAATCCCTTCTCCTCTCAGGATCTTGGGCACGCATGCACATGAGCCCAGCGCGAGTTTTAAGCCACTGGGTCCGGGACACGAACCACGGTTGACTACGTGGGAGTTCAGCGACATAGTTATTACACTAACTGCTGGTCCCAATAAAATGGTTCTTAAGCAAAGGGCTTTAGGGTCTCAAAATGACAATGGGTAAGATATGATTGAAGCATGAAGATTTTTTTTTTCTTTCTTTCATCTTTAATGCTTGATCATTTTTTACCAACTATTTACTTACCTTAAGTTTAATACTGGAAAGAAATACAAGGTAAAAATATTGTAGGCAAACAGTATTTCACAGAAGTTAGCAATTATTAGGCTGAAAGAATAACTCATAGTAAACCATTACTACACATTGTCTGTGCGTTGATATAAAGTTATAGTAGATGGCAGTGCTATTTTGAAAAAATGCTCTTTGTTTACAGCTGATTGCCATTTTATTGCTTTGATGAACTTTCTGTCTTTATTCATGGATAAATAACCTGAGTCACTAGTGGCCCAATTGTATTTGCATTTCTGTTTCTCAGAGCTTAAAAAAAATGTAAACATATTTTAGTCCATTAGCAAGGTTCAGTTTATGACTTTTGAGATTGTGTTATTTTGAATAAATGATGTTGAATAAAAGCCTATGAATTTACATAATAGAATCTATAAATGTAATGGATTAACTGCATTAGTGTATTTGTTGCAGTAATTTACTTTTTCTTTTTAGATGGAAAAGAATGTTTTTAATTTTCCTATAACAGATACTATTAATCTTATTGAGTCTGTGGCTAAACATGTTGTCAGATCTGTTTACCACTAAAGATAAAATTGTCTTACATTTAAGCCTTCAGAAAAAAAAAATGCCAAATGTATTTCTTTTGCTTTGCATTTAAACAGATACATAAAAAATATTTTAAAAATATAAATGTAATGATTACTATACTTCATTTGTTAAAAACTGAAACAAAAAGCAATAGAATACCATATACAAAATGAAAAAAAAAATTACACACAAGTCATATAAAAATCTAATTGCTCTCACATTTCTATTTATGCAAAACAAATTTAAAGGTAACTAGTAGACTTTGTTTTTAATAACTGAGATTGAAAATAAACATTTGTTGGCTTTATTGGTATCCAGTTGTGCAATAATACATACATGTTATAATCACATTTGATTAGAAATTATATTAATTTAATTTCAATTCTCTGCACTTGAGAATATACATCTTTTCTAATGAATAGTTACAGATATCAGGATATAATTAGGAAACTGAAAAAATATATATATATACCTGACTGTTATGGTGTGAATGTGTTCCTCTAGAATGTAAGTGCTGAGAGTTCCTTGTGAGAGGATTAAAAAGAAGAGCATTCAATCTAATTATCATGTTAAAGATGGGACCTGGGCAAGCCGGTAGTGTGGTGATCAAGGCACAGGATCAAACAGATCTGAATACAAGGTTCAATTCTCAGAACCAGTGGCTTGGAAATCATGCTAGATGCATCTGTGTCATGGTCAAAACCCTGAGAAAAGATTGGAGGAGAAAGTATTGTGGCATGGTCATCTCCCCTGGAAAGTGATTTTTCATTTTCCCTTTCTCCTCTCTGAGTTCTCATGCCCTGTCTCCCCTGGAAAGTGATTTTTCATTTTCCCTCTCTTCTCTCTGAGTGCTCATGCCCTATAGCAAAATGACACAAAACAAAAAAGGATAGGGCCTTTGGTAGATGATTAGGATTAAGGTGATGAAGGCAGGGCTCACATGGCTGATCCTGGTGGGTTTATAAGCATAACTGAGATCAGAACAGAGACATATGGCAACAGTGCTCATGTTCCTCTGCTCAGTTTGGCTACATAATCTACCACCTGGAAAACCCTGAACCTTGGGCTTCCAGAAAATGAGCTGAGTAAATCTCTATTTCTTTCAACTTCTGAGACTCAGCTGATTTCTCTTATTAGCAACAGAATGGACTACAACAGAAAATTGATACCAAAGAAAAGGCATGTGACTAATAATGAATAACCATAAAAGTGAAAGTGATTCTGGAACTGCTAATGGGCAGAAGTCAGAAGAATTTGGAACAGCATAGAAAAGAAACACCTTCTGATGAGACAAGGGAACATTTGAAACTTCTGAGTGATT
Organism: Tupaia belangeri chinensis; assembly: GCF_000334495.1. Lineage (NCBI taxonomy): Eukaryota > Metazoa > Chordata > Mammalia > Scandentia > Tupaiidae > Tupaia > Tupaia belangeri. The sequence continues at coordinate 34,495 of NW_006160003.1, forward strand.
GGTTAAGTGTTTGTGACCAAAATGCTGATTGCAATAGGGACAATGAAAGTCATTCTGATAAACGGCTCTGATGACAATGAGGTATATCTCATTTGGTTAGATTATTTTATTTCTTGAGAGGAAAACAGGCATCCTCCATAAACTCTCCTTATGCTGCAATTCCTCTTAGCATTCTAGTTATCTAAGATTGGAGGCACACATGCCCCTCATGTTTTACCAAAATGCTGATTGCAATAGGGACAATGAAAGTCATTCTGATAAACGGCTCTGATGACAATGAGGTATATCTCATTTGGTTAGATTATTTTATTTCTTGAGAGGAAAACAGGCATCCTCCATAAACTCTCCTTATGCTGCAATTCCTCTTAGCATTCTAGTTATCTAAGATTGGAGGCACACATGCCCCTCATGTTTTACTTTGGATCTTAACCTAAGTCTTCCATGGGCTCCAGCATTCTAGTTATCTAAGATTGGAGGCACACCTGACCCTCATGTTAGTTTGACTTTGGATCTTAACCTAAGTCTTCCATGGGCTCCAGCACCGCAGAGCAGTGTCATACTTACCCGCACCACCAAGGCTGGACCTAGGTAAATATCTTACTGTAAATTGAAGAAAAGGTTATCTACCTTACACTATTGCAAATAATTTGTCTGCACTGTCTCCCTGCCCAGGGGCTTTGTGGAATGTTGAAATTAACAGTGACAAAAATCTGACAAATAAAAATTTCAAAACAAACTATTGAAGAATCTATGTAGTTGCCTTCAACAAACCATAGTAAAATGAAAGAGCCAAAACATGACTTAAAATTAAAATTGATAATTAAAAGAAAAAGCAGAAAATTTTGGAAAATCCACAACCTGGTTATGTAAAGAATAAAGGAGTATTTTCAACACTGAAGACTAAAGAGACAGGAGAATAACAGGGTTCAAAGGACCTGGTTTGCTAATCATTGAGCTAATTGGAGAGAGTCCCCAAAGACATTTCAGAGGGATTTCTACTGACCCTCTCGGCACAGGCCAGAAAACTAACAGAGCACAATAGTTTCAAGAGATTAAGATGAGCTAACTGTGTAAGGCCCCTGTTGGACTCTGCTCCTTGTGTTCTAGTAAAGCCCTACAACACCCCACCCCATCCCCATGGTTCCAGTTGCTCATGCTTTGGTCCAACCTGTTTTGAGCCACCACTTTGGAAGGTGCAAGTAGATCTTAGAGGTGTGCACATGGAGATAATTCTGCAGGCTTACTGAATCCAAGCTGTGGAGGAATGGAGGTAACCACCTAGACATTAGAGGATGTCTGGAACAGCCTGGGTGCATAATCACAGACTTGTCACAGGGTTAAGCCACCACAGAGAGAGTTCCCAATAGGACAGTGGTATGTGGACATGTGAGGTCAAAGTTGTCACAAACAGGGAAATGCCTCATAGATCCACAGGGCCAAGACTACCCTGTAGACCCCAAACTGTAGAACTACTAGTGTAACACCGTCCTGGGAGAACTGCATGCATACAACTTCAGTCTAAATGAGCTAACGTGTGTAATGAGCCCAGGTAGGCTATGTGAGCAAGACTGCATAATACATCAGGGGCCCATTACGCACACCAGGGTCTGGCACATGGAGTGAAAGATTATTCTGAAGTGTTAAGAGTTACTATCTGTCCTTCTGTGTTTCATATTTGTTTAAGATCTGTTATTCTTTTCTTCTGAAATAAGCATTTTACCTTAGTCCAATTCACATGGGAAATATGTATATTACTCTAGTTTCAGAAATTCATAACTGGAAGGAGTTTGCCTTAAGTTTCAGATGAAACTTTGGACCTTAAAATTTTTTAAATTATTTATTTATTCAGTCCTTTATTGAGGAGAGAGAGCATATTTGTTTAAGATCTGTTATTCTTTTCTTCTGAAATAAGCATTTTACCTTAGTCCAATTCACATGGGAAATATGTATATTACTCTAGTTTCAGAAATTCATAACTGGAAGGAGTTTGCCTTAAGTTTCAGATGAAACTTTGGACCTTAAAATTTTTTAAATTATTTATTTATTCAGTCCTTTATTGAGGAGAGAGAGCAACACAAAGAGAGAGA
>NW_006160003.1:36616-56477 GCF_000334495.1 Tupaia belangeri chinensis
CTAAGTAGTACTTGTATTTTGAAGCACCATGATAGAATGCCATGGTTTCAATGTATTCCTCCAAAATTTCTATGTCAATATTTGTTGTGATGTGGGTTAAGAGAATGAAAACTTAATCTGACTATGGTGTAGGAAAGTGAAGCCATTGGGACCAGTGGATGATGTAATGGGTATGTTGCTGGACTCCCATGAAGTCGGACTTGCTGGCTTAAAACTGACACTGGGCATGTGTTTGCACATGCCCCAAATTCCAACAGGAGAATGAATGAGAAGGGATAGGCCATCTCTGCTAGAGAGTGGTTTCTCGCTTTCATTATCTCTGTTTCTGTTGGTCTCTCCAGCAAGTACACACCTTTTATGTCAAAAATCTCTCTTTAGGGACCAGTAGTTAGTGTAATGCCTATGTTGCTGGACTCCCTTATAGTCGACCGCAGTTCAAGTCCCAGACCCAGTGACTTAAACTAATGCCAGGCGCGTGTGCTTGTGTGTCCAAAATACCAAGAGGAGAATGGAGGAGAAGAGATTGCAATGTGGCCATCCCTCCTGGGGGGGAGGGGAGGATTTCTCACTTTCTGTCTTTCCGTCTCTCTCCGTCTTTCTGGTGAATGCAAGCACCCTATAGCAAAAACCTCTCCAAAAAAAGAAACAAAAAATCTCTCTTTAAAGAATAAAAAAGAAAGAAAAGTGAGGCCATTGGGAGAAAATTAATATTGAGGTCATCAGGGCTGGTGGGTAGAGGAAGAAAGAATGAGAACAGAAGAGAAACAAACATGCAGATGTGTGTACTCCAGCTGTTCCCTAGTTCCATGTGATCTACCAGCTACAAGACCCTCTCCAGTTATAGTCCCTGGACTCTGGATCTTCAAACCATGGCCTAAATAAACTCTATTATCTTAACTTATCCAGATTCAGGTGTTTGCTGTTCCTAGTCACAGAAAGGACTAGAACAATGACTTTGAGTTGTAAAGGGCTAATTAAGTATAAATTATTACCTCTCTGCTATGATTAAACTTATGGAATAGTATAAAAATAAAATTAAGATGTAGCAATATCACAAAGCTGGAGATGAGGCAGCAGCATATCTAAGTAAGACGAATCACAAAGAATGAAAATTTTCCAATATAATCAAACAGAGCTAAAAAATAAAAAACAAAACAAAAAGACACATTCAAATGAAAATGATAATCTCTAAAAATGTCAGTTATTTCCCAGTGTTACTTCAACTATGGAGACATGGAAAGTTAAGAATTGTGGGCCATGGGATGGTGTGGTGGTTAGGGACGCCGAACTCCCACATACTGGACAATGGTTTCAGTCCCAGATCTGGTAGCTTGCCTTCTCACATTCTCTCTCTCTCCTTCTCTGTCCCTCTCTGGTCAAACCAAAATTAATTAATTAAATAATTAATCACTCAAATAATTATTTTTATAAAAGATCATTGTGGGCCATACAATTAATTAATTAGATGATAGAATAGCTTTATTGAAGCAATGCTCTGAGAGAAAATGCTTTCAGTCTTAAACACATAAGAAGTACTTTAAGTAGGATTTATGAAAAAAATGACTTTGAGACTAGAGGTCACTAATCTGTAATCTTCATTACATTAGCAAAGCACATTTACCACATTAACAAAAATATTCACAGCTCCTGAAATTAGGATATTGGATCCAATAAAGGACCACAATTCTACCTATATCTGAAATGATCTGGCCACCACCTTCACCCTATAGTCTTCATTAGAATTCCTACAGTTAGCAGCTACATTTATATTCATGTGAGTAGAGATTTTTATTTTCCAGAGGAAAAAAATCTAAACTGAATATTAACCTATTATTTTAAAATAATAATATGAAATAATTATAAGATAGTTTAAACGAAATTAGTACAATGAAAGATACACGTATGCTTAATAATCAGGAGAACTATTATGTGAAAGAGTAAATGACAAAAATTAAGAAGATACTAAATAAATAGAATAAAGCAGACAAGCAGATGGCAAATGGTTACATCGCTGACTCCCATGTAGTCGACCACAGTTCGAGTCCTGGATCTGGTGGCTTAAATTCACACCAAATGCATGGACATGCATGCCCCAGGTCCCAAGAGGAGAGTGGAGTAAAAGGGATTGAAGCATAGCCATCCCCCTAGGGAGTGATTTCTCTCTTTCTGTCTCTCTCTGTCTCTCTGGTGAGCACATGTGCCCTAAAGCAAAAAGCTCGCTTAAAAATTAATAAATAGAATAAGAAAGAAAATAAGAATAAATTGTCTTGAGACTGGAAGGTGGTGATAAAGTTAAAGGTACTGGACTCTCACATGGCCCACAGCAGTTTGAGTCTCAGACCTAGCAGTTTGCCTTCTCATTTTCCCTCGGGGGAGAAATGTTCACATATTGAAATGATCACCTTGTAAGCTAAATAATGTGATTGAATGTATTTTAAAAAATGCAAATAAAAAATATAAAAATATATAAATAAAGTTAAGCAATTGGAACAAAAATAATAATTTTTAAAAGAATAAATTGTCTTTGGATAAAAAAAAATCAAAATTCAAAAATTAAATCAATTTTTTCTGAACCAGCAGTTGGTATAATTGCTATGTCGCTGGACTCCCATGTAGTCTACTACAGTTCAAGTCCCAGACCCTATGGCTTAAACTCACGCTGGGGATGTACACGTGTGTGCCCAAGATCTAGAGAGGAGAATGGAGGAGAAGGAATTGAGGCATGACCATCTCCACTCAGGGAGGGGGCGGAATTTCTCGCTTTCTGTCTCTCTGTCTCTCTCTTTCTTTCTGGCAAGCGCACACTCCCTATAGAAAAAATCTCTCAAAAAAAATTAACTAATTTTTGACATACATTCAGACATATATGTAAATACACACACACACACACACACACACACACACACACACACACACCCTACAAAGAGAGAGGAAGTTTCAACAAGAGGGGTAAAGAAATAGCCAGAATCAAATTTGTGAGACCAGAAGATAAGTATATGTATTTATAATAAGTAATAAACTAAAATTTAAAAAAAAAAGAAGAAGAAGAACAAAGGAAAGGTAATAGAATGTTTCAAGCAATCCAACAGGATTTTCAGGAATTTGAGAAAATGTGATGTAGTAGATGGAGAAATGTGAGAAAATTAGAAGATACAATGTAGAAAATGAAAAATAAAAATCCCATAGGTGAAGGGACACACAACCTTCAGGCTAATAATGTTATTTGAATATAACAAGAAATAAATATTATGGGATCAACAGATGGTGTGGTGGTTAAGGCCCTGAGCTCCCACATGGCTGAGTATGGTTTTTGTCCTGGACCTGGCAGCTTGGTTTCTCAGTTTCTGTCTCTCTCTCTTCCTGTCTTTCTCTGGTGAGTGCACATTCCCTATAGCAAATTAAATAATAATAGATAAAATTAAATAATTCTTTAGAAAGAAAGAAATATTAGAACCAATACTAGTCACTTTTGTAAAGAATATTTCATCTCTCAGCATAAAATAAATTCTGATGAACTATTAGCAATAAAATACAGGAAAAGCAATCAATACTGACTGTATAAAAGAGAAGCAGAAAAAAAGAGACAAGGGTCTAATAAGCAGTGATAGATTATAGCAGAGAAGACACCAATTTTTTTATGTTTCACAAAAAGCAATATTTTAAATTTAGAAAAATATTTTACACCGAGAAAATTTTTCTGTTCTGAAGTAAAAAAAAAAAAAAAATGAAAAGCAAAAGGTATTTTCAATTATGAAAAAGATATAGTATGTTTAGGACTCAATATATTTTGGAAAAAAAAATCTTATTTTTTTTCAGAAAAGTAAAACAAATTAAAATATAACAAGAAGAAAAATGTTTTATATAGAAAAATTTTAAGATAGTGGAAAATGCATTTATTAATAAAATATCATTTGTCTTAGGGTGGTAATAAAGATAAGACATCTGAAAGTACTATGACATAATGTAAAGTAATAATATAATGATATATACTTTTTAAATTATAGCTATTTTAAGCCAGCAGGTGGTGTGGAGATTAAGATGGCTGAATCCCACATGACCAATTATGCAGTTTGAGTCCTGAATCCAGAGTCTTAAACAACATACTGGGTGTGTGGCCAACTGAGCACGTGTATATGAGTGCCCAAAATCTTGAGAGGAGAATGGAAGAGAAGTGATTGTGATGTGACCAATCCCCTGGGAAATGATTTCTCATTACTCTCTTTCTCATTTCTCTCTCTCTCTCTGGCAAGCTTACATAGTCTACAGAAAACAAAACAAAAAAATAACTATTTAAAAAATATAAATAGTGAGAGTCAAGAGATAGTCATAAAATCATGCATTGCAATTAATTTTCAGGGCTATTGGTTTAATTATTGCCTAGTTGCCTAGTTTAAAATATTGCATACCTAAAAGTAAATAATAATTTGTTAATAAAGTAGTTAAGGGAATCAGTATGACCAATTTAGTCAGTTATAGATGGGGTTTTGCAGTTGTTTTCCAGGATTGAAGGTCTAATATTGGTTGCCAATTTGAGCAGCTCTTACCTAGATCTTTGGCAGGAAGATTCCTGAAAACCACCTTATGTGGCACAGTAAAAAGAACAAGTATCTATTTATCATGCATGCCCTGGATCCAGAAGTAATTTTTCATTCTTGGCATTCTGTTAATGAAAGCTATGTCTACACAGAGTACAGTCATTGTTCCACCAGAGGGAGAAACTGGATGTCAGTTAGCCAAGTCCAGATTATGCCTTGTGGTTTCAAGGTACCAAGAGTTAGTAGTTGTTATTTCTGAACACTCTTAAGTTGAAGTTTGTAAATAATATGGGTTTTCTTCACCAGACAATGCAATATAGAAGCCCTTGATTCTGCTTTAAGAAGACAGTAAGCATTATAAAGATTATTTGGACCATAAAAAAAAGACAGTAAGGGCTCGAATTTATGGATTCTTAACTGCATACTATACTTAACAAAGTTTCATATATTTTTGCAACTGTAACTTTAAAATTAGTATATTACTTTACATAATTAGAAGAATCAAGCAATCTCTTATTATGAATAAAGTATCACTTATGAATATATTGAAGATATTATCTAAAAGGTGGTAGAATAACATAGTGATATTGTAGTTCAGCATAATTTCACACCATATAAACTTAAAGGAAGAGAAATACCCAGGGCTTTTTAATTTTATGCTTAAATAAAATATCAAACTTTTGAGTTTATAGCTACTAGATGTGAAGGTTATGATAATTGGGAGTAATATATGATTTGCTATAACTTTCCATCTGCCTTAAATCTTGTCATTGAATGACTTTTACAACATTAGAATAAAATTTGTATAGTAATATTATCAGAAAATTGTCGCAAAATCTGGAGTAGAAAATAAAGAATAGAGGTCTGAAAGTGGTGTAATAGAAAGGCTCAGACTTTTTTCCTCATGAAGACACAGATTAAACATAAAAATTGTTTTACTGGGCCTGGCAGATGGCATAGCAGTTATATCACTGGACTCCCATGTGGCTGACTGCAGCTCAAGTTCCAGACTTGGTGGCTTAAAATTTACACCAGGTGCATTTGCATGCACACTCAAGGTCCCAGGAAGAGAATGGAAAAGTGAGTGTGGTGTGGTTTTCCCCTGGAGGGAGGGGTGATTTCTCACTTTTGCTCTCACTATCTCTGTCTCTCTTTTCAGAAAGTACATGTGAACTAAGGCAAAAACCTCTACCAAAAAACAATTATTTATAAAATTCCAGAAGGCAACTGAGAGAGATTCCTGTTCCTCAGGTAAGTATGAAACCACCTGAGGGACTGGTGGTTGATAGTTATGTTGAAGTTGATAGGAAAATTTGTGCCACTCAGTCACCATAATACCAAAGGAAAGCCTAAAGGGACTAGTTTCTGTCTTGCCTAAATCTAATCATTGACAGAAAAAAGCATGTTGTTGCAGGTCAGTGAAAGCGAAGGTGATTGTCAGATTAGTGTGGCACTTAACTTGGAATAGTCCCTTCTTCATGCTCAGCACAGACTAACAAGGGGAAAACACCCAACCCCTAGAATCTCCCTGTAGAAGGAAAGAGGTGGACAATGTTTCCAATACTTTGACTTTCAGGGAGCTGACTTGAGAACTGGTTTCTGTCTCACCTGTCTCAGTTCTGATAGGATTAGCCTACTCAAGAGATCCTGAGGGGCAGTGAGACATAATAAATGTACAACTTGTTGCTGCTTCAAATGCCCTATGTGATGGCTGGCAAAATCTGATACAGCTAGGTGGCATATCCCTTAAGGGCAAAATATGAGAGGAGAGTTTATGTTCAATTTTCTAGCTCTCATAGAATTGCCCAAGGGACTGATTTTTGCTTTATCTAACTTAAGACCCTGGTGGGACCCTGAACACACTAAAATCCTGAGGTTTCCTGAGAAAAAAAGAGATAGGAGGCAGCTCAACAGAAACTACAGTATCATAGACAGGTACCAGAGGAAACAAGAGATTATGAACTCTTTAGAAAAACACTACTAGTTTTTTCACTGGGAATTTATATGCACAAATACAGAGAAGCAACTGTATAAATGGTTTGGGAGAGTACTGGAATATCTAGTTCAGCTGATTTCTAAAGGTCTTTTTCTCCTGTGAAATCCACCCATGAAGACTCAGAGAAATGGCTATATTTTCAAATGTGCAGATCCCACCTCAATGTTGCAAAGCACACAAAGAAACAAGGAAACATGACCCTGCCTTAGAAAGAAAATAAATCTCTAAAAAGCTGTCCTTAAGTAAATGGTGGTATATATATATTTCCTGATATAGATTTCACATGATCATCCTAAAGTCGCACATCAAACTATGTATAACAATGCAAAAACAAAGATTTCACTAGACAATGTGTTAGCCTTGCAGTTGAAGACAATTAGTAGTGTTATGGACCAGACTACAATTTAAAGTACAGTATATAAAAATAATTAGAATTGAGATGAAAAGTTATATTTCAATGAATACTTTAAAGGAAACATTTGAATTTAGAGATTTTACCAAGTAACCTTTCTTATCTAAATTCTGACAAACTCTCATCTTATGAAAATGTTATGATAGCTTGTGGGGACATAGGATACTTTGTGTAAACATTGGAAGTACTGCAAGATACCCTGAGGAAAAGGATGTTTTTCTTAATTAAAGCATGAGTTAAGGGGCAAACAACAGGTAGTGTGTAGGTTAAGGCAGCTAGATCCCACATGACTGACTGCATGGTTTGATCCTAGACCCAATTGCTAGAAAATGATGCCAGACATGTGTGAGTGTGTGTGTGTGTGTGTGTGTGTGTGTGTGCATTCCCAAAGTGTCCTGAGGTGAATGGAAGAGAAAGCATTGTAGTATTTCCATTCCCTATGAGGAGTGCTTTCTCATTTTTCCTCTCCCTCTCTCTGTCTCTGAGGAGTGCATACACATCCTTTACCAAACCAAAACCAAAATAAAATAAAATTAAAAACAAAAACACATGAGTTAGGGCTAATCAGTGGTGTGATTAAGGTGGCTGGGTTTCACATAGCTGACACCATAATTGAGTCCCTGATTTAGCACCTTGAAAAATATGCCAGGCATGTGTGTGTGCATGCCCACAATTCTGAGAAGAGAATGTAATAGAAGAGATTGCAGCATGACCATCCCACTGGGGGTTGGTTTCTCACCTTCGTTCTCACTCTCTGTATCTCTGGTAAGCACATGTGCCCTACAGAAATTTTAAAAATAAACAAACTAAAAATGTCAAAATTTAGCCACAAGCTTTCCTACATATACATTTATACACATACTTTTCAGTGACTTTATTATTATTATTAATTATTTTGGACACATGATAAAATTCATTGTCTACAACAAAATTACTGAGGTCGATTATAAATGACTCTACTTTCTAGGAATTATGTAAAGGTATTATATTAAGAAATTAAATAAAATTATTAGTGTTGACAGAAGTAGTATTAATAATTAATAGATATAAAATAAAAGTTTCTGATAAACTATTAAATAACAAATGGGTTAATCTTTGTGTTTCTAATCAGGTTTCTTTCACTTACTTTCATACTTAAAGACAATCATATTTATAACCCACCTTCAAGAATATTTTACATGTAGACCTGATCAATGAAACAAAATACCCTATTGTGATGATTTTCCCTATCTATTTACTGCATGATGCATCAGTTTCCCTCATATTAAAATCTTTTATATTATTACCATGAGAATTTGAGAGGTTTATACAAATGTTTTTTTCTGCTAGAGTTTCCTCAGACCCAAATATTATTATTGGAATACATATTTTATATGTTATAAATTTCTCCTATTGTTTATCACCCCCAACTTATGCATAACGTATAAAAATGTGTAAGACCAAAAGTGTTGGTAACCATCAAATAAAACATCTTGTAAATAACAAGTTTTACCAGACTTAGGGGTACAAGCCAATAATATGACCAAGACTGTTCACCTGGCTAGGAAGAATTTATTACTTACACAAGTGAGGAGAACACTGAAGTTAATTCCCAAAGAACTGCCTTTCCATGGATATAAAATCTTTTATTTTTTTATAGACTTTTAGGTTCTACCCATACTCCTTTTGGTCAACTTTTATGAAAACATAAGCTTATAACTACAGTTCTGATAGGTTGACTCAAGCTGCACTCTTAAATGGTCCATTTTTGTTTGTTTGTTTTGTTTTGTTTTGCTTTAGTTGATTTTTTATAGAATTATTTTTATATTTTTAAAAATAATTTATGTATTTAACTCCATTTGTTATTATTTTTAAATCATTTATTTATTTATTTTTACGTTTTCACACAAACATTTACTTTACATATCAAAAATTTTTCGCTCATACTCCATAGTACTTGACAGTTAATAAAAAAAAAAAACTTCCAAAATTTCAAATAATAGCATTCAAAATTTCAAAAAAAGACCTGAATTTTAAGGATAATGTTTGAAATATTTCTTATAATTTTGTTTGTGACTCTATAACAATAGAGATAGTATGGTTTTAAGTATTTTTTAGAAAATATTTACATGTCAACTACTGAAACTTGAAAATCAAACAACCAGCACACAAGTCACACATAAACCTTCTCAATTCAGCCCTGCCTACTAAGTATTCTGTGATATACTATCTGATAGCAAAAGTCAGTCTCTTTTTCTTCAAAGTCTTCCTCAAGATAATCTTCTGGTTGCGGCTGCTCTTTTGCAATCTCTATTGATTACAATGCTGCACTGGAAAAGTCCAGGCTATTTTACGGTACAAAGTCTTTCATTTAGCTTCTCTAAGCTTCTCTGTCAGGCAGAACTGTTTAAGGTGCCAGGCCATCTTTCCAAAAACTTCTATTGGCTTACTTGAGATCTACCTTAAGTTTCATAGTTTTCTGGTTTAATCTTCGTATAGGACATTCTAGTCAAAGCCCTGTGCAATAACTTGTATTTCCAATTTCTGATTCAAGACAACAGGTATTATTGAATTTATGCAAATAACCATTCTGACACAAAATAAGAATACTCCAAAATATTTTCCAATTCTAGAGGAGTCAGGAAGGAAGAAAAGATTATGTTTCCATTTAAAGAAACAAACAAGAAGAAATACATTTTACCAAATTGCTAAACCTATCAACAGTTCAAAAGAAAGCAAACTTCTTAAATTGGGAAAACAAAGCATAGTAAAGGAAAAGACAGTAATATATATATATATATATTTGAAGACGTTTTTGCTATAGGGCGCGTGAGCTCGCCAGACAGAGAGAGACATACAGACAGAAAGCGAGAAATCAACCCCCCAGGGGGGATGGTCACGCCGCAATCCCTTTTCCTCCATTCTCCTCTCGGGATCCTGGGCATGCATGCACACGCGCCTGGCGTGAGTTTTAAGCCACCGGGTCCGGGACGTGAACCACGGTCGACTACATGGGAGTCCAGCGACATAGCCATTACGCTAACTGCTGGTTCCCAAGCCAGTAATATTTTATTCAAAAGTCATAAAATTCTATTTCACCAGTTCAGTCTTACATAATTAATCTTTCTTCTGTTGAATTTGCAGTGTTACTGTGGTCTAATCTTTCTGTTTAAATCCTAGATGTTTTGTAAAGGAACTTGTAAAATTTTGGAGAGGAGGATGGCTTGAAAGCAGGGATCCCAATTAGGGAGCACTTTTTCTTGTGGTCTAATCTTTCTGTTTAAATCCTAGATGTTTTGTAAAGGAACTTGTAAAATTTTGGAGAGGAGGATGGCTTGAAAGCAGGGATCCCAATTAGGGAGCACTTTTTCTCATTTTTTTATTTCATTTTCTTTAATACATTCAATCACATTGTTTAGCTTACAAAGTGAATATTTCAACAGGTGAACATTTCTCCTTAGTCCAGGTCATAAGACTATAAAATATCTTCAACAGATAATACCACATTTTTTTGTCCCATTAATGCTTTGCTTCCTTATTTTTCTTCTAAATGTCCTTCCTCAGACCCTCCTCTTTCACACACACTATATCTGGTATTTACATCTATATAATGTGTTTCTATATCCTTTAGTCAATCAGCTTCAGCCATAGAGTGCAGACACTCAGTATATATTAAGTGGGAACATACAATGTCTCTTCTTCATAACCCAGTTTGCTTTACCCAGCAGTAAATCTTCCATATTCTTTCACTTTCTGTCAAAAGCCAAGGTTTTGTTCTTTTTGTGGCTGAATAGTATTCAATAGAGCATGTGTCCCACAGTTTTGTGGACGTTTATGCTGGTTTTATGACTTAGCAATTGTGAATAGTGCTGCAATAAACATCGATGTGCAAACACTTTTCCCATTAAGTATTCTTCCGTCCTTAGGGTAGATACCAAGGAGTGGGATTGCTGGATCATATGGTAGTTCTATTTGTAGATTTTTAAGGAATCCCCAAATTGTACTCCACGGTGGCTTGACCAATTTACATTCCCACCAAAAGTGTAGGAGGGTTCTTTCACCACACCTCGCCTGGCACTTATCTTTTCTTTTTTTTTTTTAATCTTAGGCATTCTGACTGGAGTAGGTGGTATCTCATTATTTTGATCTTCATTTCCCTTACAATAAGGGATGATAAGCATTTTTTCATATACCTTTTAGCTGTCATTTTTAGAGAGTGGTTTTGTCAACTCATTCTCCCATCTTTTAATATGGCTAATCATCTTTTTTCTATACAGCTGCTTGAGTTCCTTGTGAATTCTGGTATCAGTAACTTACCTGACACATAGTTTACAAAAAATATTTTCCCAGTGACCAATAGATAGCGTAATGGCTATGTCGCTGGACTCCCATGTAATCGACCGCAGTTGGAGTCCTGGACCCAGTGGCTTAAACTCACGCCGGGCACGTGTGCATGCATGCCCAAGATCCCAAGGGGAGAATGGAGGAGAAGGGATTGTGGCATGGCCATTTCCACTGGGGGATGATTTCTCGCTTTCTGTCTCTCTGTCTTTCTGGTGAGTGCACACACCCTATAGCAAAAAAACTTTCCCCGCAAAAATTATATATATATATATATATATATTTTTTTTTTCCCATTATGAAGGCTGTTGATTCCACTAATTATTCTGTTTTTTGCCACACAGAAACTTCTTAGTCTAATGTAATCCCATTTGTCTATTTTGAGGATTATTGACTGTGCTTTGGGGGGTCTTATTTAAGAAGGCTTTTCCTACTCCAATGTTTCCCAGAGTTTTCCCAATGTTTTCCAGGAGCAAGTTTATAGTTTGAGGTCTTAGATTTAGATCTTTGATCCACCTTGACTTGATTTTTGTCAAAGGTGAGAGGTAGGTGTTCAGATTCATCTTTCTCCAAGTGAAAATTCAGTTTTTCCAGTACCATTTGTTGAAGAGGTTTTCCTTTTCCCACTGGGTTTATTGGTACTCCTTTTCAAAAATCAGTTGACTGTATGTTTGGGAATTTATTTCTGGGGACTCTATTCTGTTCCATTGGTCCACTTGTCTGTTTCTGTGCCAGTACCATGCTGTTTTGATTACCACAACTTTGTAGGATATTTTTTTGTCAGGGGGCGAGATGCCGCCCACTCCACTCTTCTTGTTCAGTAGTGCCTTGGCAATACGGGGTCTTTTATGATTCCAAACTTTATAATTCTCTTTTCTAGATCTGTGAAGAATGTGTCTGGTACTTTGATTGGCATTGCATTATATATATAGATTAATTTGGGTGTAACTCTATTTTGATTATATTAATTATTCCAGTCCAGGAACATGACATATACTTCCACTTTTTTGTGTCATTTGTAAATGGTCCATTTTCAAGCCCTCTCAGCAGGAGTTGATGTTAGCTTACTCAACTTTTCCAGCCCATGTGTACTGCAAATAAATTTACAAAACAGTACTTAGCACTACATTTTTTTATAGGTTGGCTAGTTCTAACTGGTTAATGAAGCCACAGCATAAAAATAAGAAAACATGGGAACAATAAAAATAAATAAAAAATACAAATTATATATTCACTTTTCATATATGTATATTATAAAGATGTTTATAAAGTGGAAACACTTTAAAAATATACTTTCTGTGTATGAAGTTTGAAATATGGACATGACTCTTAAGGTTTGACCCAGTGTTCATACAGTGTTGTGATAAGAAATGTGATAGAGATGGTAAATATTTTCCTAGCACTGTCTAATGCAAAAGAAAAATGTATTTGACATTACAAATCACTAAGTTTCTTTTTTGTTTATAAAATAAAAATGTAAAACAATGCTTTAAAAACATAAAAGAGCATGTGATTAGTTGCCATGTATTGTTAAATAAAAAAAAAATAGAACAATTGAATAACCCATATTTTACTAGAAGATTCTCTCTCTTTCTCTTTCTGTATCAAACACAAACTAAAGTCACTAAAATATGACTGGAAATACACCAAAACTGTATTAGTATTAGACATTAGGTTTTATTTTCTTCTGTCTCTTAAATTTTTAAAAAACTATTTTATTTCCTATTTTAATGGAGAGAAAAATACGGCATTTAATGTAACTTATTGGCAATACCTGTCAAATTTCTAAAACAGAAGATTTTAAAATAGACTACATATCTAAAATATAGATATTTTAAATCTCTGAGGAGGGGAGAAACAAACAATAAAAACTATATAAAAAATAAAAAAATACCCTCCAAATTACACTGCCTTTCACTTGAAGCAGGGTTGAAGTGGCAATTCCTTATCTGGAGGTGCAAATAACAGTGAAAGTGAAAGAAAAAGAAAACGAGTCAGGGCTGTATTGGGAACAACAGAAAGCGATGTAACCACTGTTTCAGAGACATAGCATCCTTCCTGAACCAAGCACAATGTCTTCAGTCAAAGTCAAACCATCATAAGTTTTCTATTTGTTCTTTGGAGATCAGAATGAAGAAGACACTTTTTGAAGTTTCTTTTGTTTCTTTTTGCCGCCATTTGTCACTGTTTCTTCCTCAGGGTGTTGATGTTCCTTCAATTTGGTGAGATATAACTTTTTCCTTTATAGCTTTTAGGACAGCAGACCCCAATCATTGCATTTTCATGCTTCATCAAATTTGCAAGTGATTTAAGCAGCCAGAATTGGAACATTGGCCCTAGAAAGAGAAAGCAGGTAGATCTGAAATGAGAAGCTCACCTAAGAGGAAAAAGAGTAGAATAAATGAGATCAAGAGAATTTAAGGCAATGCATAATATGAATAAAAAATAACAGAAAAAGCAAATAATACAGATACAATACAAAACTAATGAGACTGAAACTGTTTCTTATATATATATATATATATATTTTTTTTTTCCCATTATGAAGGCTGTTGATTCCACTAATTATTCTGTTTTTTGCCACACAGAAACTTCTTAGTCTAATGTAATCCCATTTGTCTATTTTGAGGATTATTGACTGTGCTTTGGGGGGTCTTATTTAAGAAGGCTTTTCCTACTCCAATGTTTCCCAGAGTTTTCCCAATGTTTTCCAGGAGCAAGTTTATAGTTTGAGGTCTTAGATTTAGATCTTTGATCCACCTTGACTTGATTTTTGTCAAAGGTGAGAGGTAGGTGTTCAGATTCATCTTTCTCCAAGTGAAAATTCAGTTTTTCCAGTACCATTTGTTGAAGAGGTTTTCCTTTTCCCACTGGGTTTATTGGTACTCCTTTTCAAAAATCAGTTGACTGTATGTTTGGGAATTTATTTCTGGGGACTCTATTCTGTTCCATTGGTCCACTTGTCTGTTTCTGTGCCAGTACCATGCTGTTTTGATTACCACAACTTTGTAGGATATTTTTTTGTCAGGGGGCGAGATGCCGCCCACTCCACTCTTCTTGTTCAGTAGTGCCTTGGCAATACGGGGTCTTTTATGATTCCAAACTTTATAATTCTCTTTTCTAGATCTGTGAAGAATGTGTCTGGTACTTTGATTGGCATTGCATTATATATATAGATTAATTTGGGTGTAACTCTATTTTGATTATATTAATTATTCCAGTCCAGGAACATGACATATACTTCCACTTTTTTGTGTCATTTGTAAATGGTCCATTTTCAAGCCCTCTCAGCAGGAGTTGATGTTAGCTTACTCAACTTTTCCAGCCCATGTGTACTGCAAATAAATTTACAAAACAGTACTTAGCACTACATTTTTTTATAGGTTGGCTAGTTCTCACTGGTGAATGAAGCCACAGCATAAAAATAAGAAAACATGGGAACAATAAAAATAAATAAAAAATACAAATTATATATTCACTTTTCATATATGTATATTATAAAGATGTTTATAAAGTGGAAACACTTTAAAAATATACTTTCTGTGTATGAAGTTTGAAATATGGACATGACTCTTAAGGTTTGACCCAGTGTTCATACAGTGTTGTGATAAGAAATGTGATAGAGATGGTAAATATTTTCCTAGCACTGTCTAATGCAAAAGAAAAATGTATTTGACATTACAAATCACTAAGTTTCTTTTTTGTTTATAAAATAAAAATGTAAAACAATGCTTTAAAAACATAAAAGAGCATGTGATTAGTTGCCATGTATTGTTAAATAAAAAAAAAATAGAACAATTGAATAACCCATATTTTACTAGAAGATTCTCTCTCTTTCTCTTTCTGTATCAAACACAAACTAAAGTCACTAAAATATGACTGGAAATACACCAAAACTGTATTAGTATTAGACATTAGGTTTTATTTTCTTCTGTCTCTTAAATTTTTAAAAAACTATTTTATTTCCTATTTTAATGGAGAGAAAAATACGGCATTTAATGTAACTTATTGGCAATACCTGTCAAATTTCTAAAACAGAAGATTTTAAAATAGACTACATATCTAAAATATAGATATTTTAAATCTCTGAGGAGGGGAGAAACAAACAATAAAAACTATATAAAAAATAAAAAAATACCCTCCAAATTACACTGCCTTTCACTTGAAGCAGGGTTGAAGTGGCAATTCCTTATCTGGAGGTGCAAATAACAGTGAAAGTGAAAGAAAAAGAAAACGAGTCAGGGCTGTATTGGGAACAACAGAAAGCGATGTAACCACTGTTTCAGAGACATAGCATCCTTCCTGAACCAAGCACAATGTCTTCAGTCAAAGTCAAACCATCATAAGTTTTCTATTTGTTCTTTGGAGATCAGAATGAAGAAGACACTTTTTGAAGTTTCTTTTGTTTCTTTTTGCCGCCATTTGTCACTGTTTCTTCCTCAGGGTGTTGATGTTCCTTCAATTTGGTGAGATATAACTTTTTCCTTTATAGCTTTTAGGACAGCAGACCCCAATCATTGCATTTTCATGCTTCATCAAATTTGCAAGTGATTTAAGCAGCCAGAATTGGAACATTGGCCCTAGAAAGAGAAAGCAGGTAGATCTGAAATGAGAAGCTCACCTAAGAGGAAAAAGAGTAGAATAAATGAGATCAAGAGAATTTAAGGCAATGCATAATATGAATAAAAAATAACAGAAAAAGCAAATAATACAGATACAATACAAAACTAATGAGACTGAAACTGTTTCTTGGCCATAAAACCATGATCATTAACTATGGAACTAAAACTATTAAAAGGGAATAATTGAAAAAGAAAAATTTTCTCTAAATAGTTTTGAAAGAAAAAAAAGCTATCAAAGAAATAATAGGTAGAGAAATATAAATACTGTGATTGGGAAAAGTTGATGAATGAGACCAAATAGCATTTATTGATAATAATAATATTCAGAGGTTGGTGATTCAAGGATTGAGTTAGCAGCTCAATGATTTTTCTTGGGGTTGTTTCTTTAATGTTATTTGTCCTTGAAGTTGTTTGAGAATTTTGTAGATATGTGAGTTTATGATTTGGGTAAAATTTGGACAATCTTAGCTATTGTTTGTTCATATACTTCCTCTATTTCTTCATTTTTATTCTCCTTTAGAACCTCCAATTACACTGGTATATTAGGCCATTTGAAAATAAGACAAGCCAATTCACTAAAACTCTGTACATTATTATTATTATTTCAAAATTTTCTATAGGTTGAGTGGGCTTGTCAGAGAAAAATGGAGGATGGGAGTAAGAAAGTACACTCCCAAGGAGAACAGTCATGCCACACTCCTTTCTTATTCACGCTCCTCTAGAGCATGCATATAAACACATCCAGCATGTTTTTCAAGCCACCAGGTCCAGGACTCAAACTGTGTTATTGGGGATGTGGGATCCAGCCATTAGCCATCATGCAAATGCCTGGCTCCTGTTTATTCTTATATTCTTTTTCTTACAATTAATTTAAAATTAACTTCTCTTGCTTCATCACTTTTTATTCACTTTTTAATTTGCTATTAATCTCAACTTGTGTATTTTATATCTCAAATACTGTTTTCATCTCTAGCAATTTGAGTTATGTATCTTTCACATCTGTAATGAAATATGCTCATTTTTAATAAAAATATAAATAAATAGAGAAAATTAAATTTTAAAAAGAGAAACATGTATTTGTTTATACATTCAACCACATTAGCTTACAAAGGGAACATTTCAATATGTGAACATTTCTCCCCAGTCCAGTTCATCAAAATATCTTCAACAGATAACACTACTATCTCCCAGTCTCGTCAATGCTCTGTCTCCATACCATCCTCCAAAAGTCCTTCCCAGAACCCACTCCTGCACACACACCACATCTAGCATTCACACCCATCTTGTGTTTGTACATCTTTTGGTCAATCAACTTCAGTCATAGAGAATGGACACTTGGTATATATTAAGTGGGGACATACAATGTCTTTTCTTCATAGCCTAGTTTGCTTCACTCAGCAGTAAATCCATATTCTTCCACTTTCTGTCAAAAGTCAGGGTTTTTTTATGGCTAAATAGTATTCCGTAGAGTATATATGCCACAGTGTTTCAATCCATTCATCTGTACGGGGGCATTTGTATTGGTTCCATGTCTTAGCAATCATGAATAGTGCTACAATAAACACCGATGTGCAAGCACTTTTCCAATGAAGAATTCTTCTGTCCTTTGAGTAGATACCGAGGAGTGGGATTGCTAGATCATATGGTAGTTCTATTTGTAGATTTTCGAGGAATCTTCAAATTGTTCTCCACAGTGGCTGGACTAATTTACATTCCCACCAGCAGTGCAAGAGACTTCCCCTTTGACCACACCCCCGCCAACACTTACCATATATTTTTTTTATCTTAGTCATTCTGACTGGGGTTAGGTGGTACTTCATTGTGAATTTGCCTTACGATGAGGGATATTGAACATTTTTTCATATGCCTTTTGGCTATTCATATGTCATCTTTGGAGAGTGTTTTTTTCAACTCCTTCTCCCATATTTTAATAGGGCTGATCATCTTTTTTTCCATACAGCTGCTTGAGTTCCTTGTGCATTCTGGTTATCAACCCCTCATCTGATGCATAATTTACAAAAATATTTTCCCATTCTGACGGCTGTCAATTCCACTGATTACTATGTCTTTTGCCATGCAGAAACTTCTTAGTTTTATGTAATCTCACTTGTCTATTTTGGAGATTATCGACTGTGCTTTGGAGATCTTATTTAAGAAGTCTTTCTTCCCTACCCCAATGTGTCCTAGAGTTTCCCCAGTGTTTTCTAGGAGCAGTTTTATAGTTTGAGGTCTTAGATTTAGATCTTTGATCCACCTTGACTTGATTTTACTCAAAGGTGAGAGGTAGGGGTTCAGATTCATTTTTCTGCAGGTGGAAATCCAGTTTTTCCAACACCATTTGCTGAAGAGGTTTCTCTTTTCCCACTGGATTGACCGATGCCCCTTGTCAGAAATCAAGGGGCACCAGTGTTTGGGAATTCATTTCTGTGTACTCAATTCTGTCCCATTGGTCTACATGTCTGTTCCTGTGCCAGTATCATGCTGTTTTGATTACCACAGCTTTGTAGTATATTTTTGGGTCAGGGAGTGAGATACCACCAACTCCTCTCCTCTTGTGTAGAATTGCATTGGTAACACTTGGTCTTTTATTATTACAGACAAATTTAATGATTCTCTTTTCTAGATCTGTTGAAGAATGTATCTGGTACTTTGATTGGCATTGCATTAAATATGTAGATTAATTTTAATAGAATTATCATTTTGATTATATTAATTCTTCTAATCTAGAAACATGGGATATCGTTCCACTTTTTTTTTCAAGGTATAAGGTAATATCCTTGATTTTATTATCACACAGTGCATGTATGCTTTGAAAACCATATTGTATGCTATGAAAGTTTACAACAATTAAATGTAAAATAGAGATTTTTTTTGGTTTCAATTTTTTTTTTTTTTTTTTTTGTGCAGACACTCAGTATATATTAAGGAGGGACATACAATGCCTGTCCTTCATAGCATAGTTTGCTTCACTCAGCAGTGTCTTCTATATTCATCTACTTCCTTACAAAAGCCAGGGTTTTGTTGTTTTTTATGGATGAATAGTATTCCTTTGAGTATATGCACCACAATTTTTCTAACCATTCATCAGTTCATGGGCATTTAGTTGTTTCCATGACTTAGCAATCGTGAAAAGTGCTGCAATAAACATAGATGTGCAAGCACTTTTTCAACTAAGTATTCTTCTGTCCTTTGGTTAGATACCAAGGAGTGGGATTGTTGGATCATATGGTAGTTCTGTTTGTAGATTTTTGAGGAATCTCCAAATTGTTCTCCACAGTGGTTGGATCAATTTACATTCCCACCAGCAGTGTAAGAGAGTTCCCTTTTCACCACACTCCCGCCAGCACTTATCTTTTTTTTTTTAATCTTAGACATTCTGATTGGGGTTAGGTGATATCTCATTGTTATTTTGATCTTCATTTCTCTTACAATGAGGGATGTTGAGCATTTTTTCATATGCATTTTAGCTATTTGTATGTCATCTTTAGAGAGTGTTTTCTTCAACTTATTCTTTCATCTTTTAATAGGATTGATTGTCTTTTTCCAGAACAGCTGCTTGAGTTCCTTGTGAATTCTGGTTATCAGTCCCTTGTTTGACGCATAGTTTACAAAAATATTTTCCCATTCTGAGGGTTGTCTATTCACACTAATCACTGTGTCTTTTGCCATGCAGAAACTTCTTAGTCTGATGTAATTCCACTTGTCTATTTTGGGGATTACTGACTGTGCATTGGGAGTCTTATTTAAGAAGTTTTTCCCTACCCCAATGTCTCCTAAATTTTCCCCGGTGTTTTCCAGGAGTAGTTTTATAGTTTGAGGTCTTAGATTTAGATCTTTGATCCACCTTGACTTTATTTTTGTTAGAGGTGAGAGGTAGGGGTTCAGATTCATCTTTCTGCAAGTGGAGATCCAGTTTTTCCAGCACCATTTGCTGAAGAGGTTTTCCTTTTCCCACTGGATTGACTGGTACCCCTTG
>NW_006160003.1:58626-66978 GCF_000334495.1 Tupaia belangeri chinensis
GGGGGGGGGGTAACTCTTCTTTGAAAGTTTTGTAGAATTCAGAGGTGAAGCCATCAGGGTCAGGGCTTTTCTCTGTTGGGAGGTTATTTATTACTGATTCAATTTCCTGGCTTGTTATGGGCCTATTCAGACTTTCTATATTCTCCTGGCTCATTCTTGGTAGATTTTATGTGTCCAGGAATTTGTCCAGATTGTCTTGTTTCTTGGCATATAGTTGTTCATGGTATCCTCTAATGATGTTTTGAATTTCTGCTTTGTCTGTTGTTACATTGCCTGCTTCATTGCAGATCTGATTCACCTGGTTCCTTTCTCTCTTCTTAATAAGTCTCGCTAGTGGCGTATCAATTTTGTTTATCTTTTCAAAGAACCAGCTTTTATTTATTTTCTGTATAGTTTGCTTATTTTCTATTTCATTTATTTCTACTTGGAAATATGCTTATTTTGAACATATTTGGTAAGATGAAATATTTTGGCCTCTTTTTCAGTTTGAAAGTAATTAAAATTAATTTATTTTTTTACTCTAATGGATGGGTTATAGTTTTCTGTTTTCTTTTCATGCCTAGTAAGTTTATATTAAGTAGCAGATTTTGTGATTTTACTGTGTTAGTTACTGGACATTTGGATATTCCTATAAGTACTATTGAATTTGGTTCTGTAGTGTCATTAAGTTGTTAGAAAACTGATTTTTTTTTTCCCTTTTCTGGGTCTCGCTAAGCTGTGATCTTTCTGGCTTAGCTTCCTGTGTAGCTGACACTGCTGGGACTACAGATGTGCCACTGCACCTGGCTGTTTTTGTTTCAATTTTTTTCCTTTTTTGGGTGCACTTGAAATTGAACTTGGTCAGCCCACATGGCTCCAGTCTGCCAAGCAGCAGTGTCTATTTCACACTACCATGCCTGGGCTAAACACTGATTCTTTAAGACATGATTTAAAGTGTATTATTTGTCACTAGAGGAGACTAGTCTAGGGCTAATTGTTTATCTCCATTGAGGCAGGACCCTTTTGTGAGCTCTTCCTAGTGGCCAGGTATCATGCACTTTCCAATTCTCTAATCTTGATGTATGATTTTTTTCCTCCACAGAATAAGAAAGTTTCCTTACGTGCCTGCATTGATCAGTGTACTGTTATATGCTAAAAGACCTCCACTATGGAATTCTCCCTGTCTATTTCTATCTTTTTTTGTTTCTTTCCTTTTTTTTCAGAGTTAAAAATTTATGTTTATTTTTCTTTCTTTTTTTTTTTTTTTTTACATTTTATCACTGTATGTATACATGCTGCGTATTAGTCTGGTCAAAGATATTACCATATACATTATTAACAGATAATTTTCCATTTTTGTGTGCATTAAAGGTTTTTTTTTATTCATCCTCTGTTTCCCTCCTTCCAACTCTCCATTGCTCACTCTCTTCCCACACTGTTTATAGTATCTATAGCTACTCTCCATGCTTTTGTACTTTCCAGTCTTTCAGTTTCTGTCATAGAGTGCAGACATTTGGTATATATTAAGTGGGGACACACAATGACTCTCTTTCACAATCTGGCTTGCTTTATTCACTTAGTATTAAATTTTTCATATTTGGGGCCAGCGGGTGGCATAATGGCTAAGGTTCTGGGCTCCCACATAATCATTGTTGGAAGGATCTGGTGGCTTGAGGATCATGCCAGGTGCATGCTTATGTGCCCAAATCCTGGGAAGTGAATGGAGAAGAAGAGACTATGGTGCTGCTGTTCCCCCAGGAGTTAATTTCTCACCACCCCCCCTTTGACTCATTCCAGTGAGCACACACGCCTTATAGCAAAATTCTAAAAAATAAATGGAACATAAATATTTTAAAAATATGTCATATTTATTCATTTTCTATAAAATGCCATTGTCTAATTGTTACTTATGGCTTAGTTCTATTCCATAATGTATATTGCTACACTTTTTCAGTCCATTCTTCTGTTCTTGGATATTTGGATTGATTCCATGTCTTAGCAATTGTGAATAATGCTGTAATAAATATGGATGTGCAAGTGTTATCTGACTGAGTGTATTCCTATATTTTAGGTACATACCCAGGAGTGGAATTGCTGGGTCATTTGGTAGTTCTATTTGCAGATCTTTGAGGAGCCTCTATATTGTTCTCCACAGTGGCTGTGCTAATTGCTAATTTACATTTCCACCACAATTCAGTCTACTCAGCACTTATCATTCTTTATCTTTTTAATCGTAGACATTGAGACTGGGGTTAGGTGGTATCTCATTACAATTTTCATTTGTTTTTCTCTTATAATAAAGGATGTTAAGCATTTTTCCATATGTTTTTTGTATGTAACATGTCTTACTTGGAAAGTTGTCTGTTTAGCTCATTTGCCCATCTTTTCATTTTACTGAATTATTTTATTTTTTCTCTCTCTCTCTTTTTCTTTCAGGTAAGCTGTTTGAGTTCCCTGTATATTTTGATTATCATTGGTTATCAATTTCTTACCTGAGCCAGTTGGCAAATATATTCTCCCATTCTGAATGTTTTCTCTTCACTTTTCTTATTTCTTTTTGTGCAGCATTTCTCTTGGAACTCTGCTTTACATATTCAAATATTTTGGCTTACTGTAATTTTAGCTACGTATGCCACTTCACTTAAGAAATTTGTAAAGCTTCAGCTAAGTTCTCAACTGTGTTGCCTGGAATTTCCTATGGGACAGTAGTCTGGATCTCTGGATCCATTTCAGAACTCAACTTGTTTTGCTTT
Source organism: Tupaia belangeri chinensis (assembly GCF_000334495.1). NCBI lineage: Eukaryota > Metazoa > Chordata > Mammalia > Scandentia > Tupaiidae > Tupaia > Tupaia belangeri. The sequence continues at coordinate 61,359 of NW_006160003.1, forward strand.
TTTTTTTTTTTTTTTTTTCAGTAGATCACAGATCACCGTCCTTTTTTGTCTGATAGCCAGTGGTGTGCAATTTTTTAAAATTTATTTTTTCCTCTATTTTTCTCTAGTTTGTCTTAAATTAAGATAGCATGAAATTAAGACTGTCATGGAAGCCTACAAAAATGGACTACAATTTTTAACACCCTACGAAAATATATTTACTGAAATTTACTTCATTGTTGCTTCAATGCTAACGTTAATTAGGAAAAATCTCTAAAATATACATGTGTTCTCAGTATAAACCTATTGCAAATGTTCTTCTTATTTCAGTCTTTAATATTCTCTTTATGTAGACTCATAAGAATTTCATATATAAGAATATACACTAAGTATACTGAATAATAAATAGTTGGACTAGAAGGGAAAGCACAGGGTTTAGTTCCCAGTTGACCTGAACAGGCACCCTTATGACCACGATGGCTGAAAGGTAGAGAGAAGAATCACAGTGTGACAAAATCTGTCAGGGTTCTCTTTCAGTAAATAAATAAATGAACTTAAAATAATAAGTAAGTGGACTCATCTCTTTCTGGGCTTGCTTTGGTAAATACAGTAACTTATGTGACTTTTATTTTCAAATAAAAATATAAATCCAGATACAAAATATATACTTTGAGTAATCATCTCTTGAATTTATTGTATTTTTTTTTGATTGACTGTTGCTCCTTTATCCAAATTCTCTCAGAGATATTTGGTCAAACAGATAGGCTAAAACAGAGAAGTAAATAAATAGATTGGTAGTTATTTGCCCTTCTCTGACTTTTCTGAACTAAATTTTTTGCTTGCTTGGTTCAACATTTCCCACCTGATATTTTCAGACATATTTAGTTCTATATAATTAATCTCTTGTATGCCCATCAATGGAATCTGCCAGAACTCTCTTACCCTAACAGATTTTTTGATTTGGCTCCTTTTCTTCAACCATATCCTGCTGCTTTTCATCCCTCTGTGTGACCGTGGCAGTGCCCTGCAGGGTTGTGCCAAATGACAAGCTGATAGAAGAATAATTAAAGTCATTCAATTATCAAGTGTTTATAGAGAATCAACAATGAGCCAGGAACTGTGCTGCATCATGGAGATATGACAGTGAACCTGACAGATATCAAATTTGCTTTCACAAAATTCAGTGTTAAAATATGTTGCTTTGAATTTCCTCTTGAAAAAAATCTAACCATGGTAAATGCAGTAGAATGTTGCAACACAGGAATAGATAGGATGTATTTTTCATACTGAAGGAGTTTATTTTTAAAATATTCCCAAAATATACAATTACAAAATTTACCTATAAAAATACATTGATGTGAGCAGGTGGCAGGTCCAGCTACAGGCCTTTGGCCAGCAAGGGATACTGAGGCAGGGACACCTCTGTCCCCTAGCCTCACTTTCTGACTCTCCAGTCCAAGATCCTGCCCCTTAGACTGTCCTCTCCCCTGCAGCAGGCAGCAGGTCCAGCTACAGGCCTCTGGCCAGCAAGGGATACTGAGGCAGGGACACTTCTGTTGCGTGACACACAACTTTTTCTTTATTTCTCTCTGTTGTCTCTTATTTTGTCTTATATTATCCTCTCCTCTTTATCTTCCACCTTGCCAGAGGGCCTAGACAGGTCTAGAATCAGATATCTGAAATTCCCTAGTAATGTAAGTTTCTCTGGGATCCTCCCTTGTATTCATCACCTGTGAGAAAGGAGATACTGCTTTTCAGACACCTCAGTAGAGTACCCCTCTTAATTTCACATTAGTAAAAATAACAGAAGAGATATTTCAGCAAACGTCAATTCCCAGCAAAAGGGAAACACACTCCTAGTTGGAGAAACGGTCCTGTAAGAGGTATTGAAAAGTAAATACATCTTCCAATGGCTAGAAGTAGAAGAGTCTCAGGTCAGAATAAGCAAGGAAATATGTCTCCACCAAAGGAAAACAGTAACTCCCCTCCATCTCTTGTAAATATGGAAGACGTTACCAAAATGACAGACATAGAATTTCAAACATTCATGGTGACCAAATTCTGTGAATTGGAACAGAAAAGAGACTATGAACTACAGGATATTAGGAAGTTCTTCCATTATATGAAAGAAGAGATGGAAACTGAGAAAGAACAGGTGGAGCTATTAGAGATAAAATCTGTAATACAGGAAATCTAAAACTCTCTTGGAAGTATTGAGTTGATTAGACCATGCCGAAGATAGAATCTCTGATGCAGAAGATAAAACCTCTAACCTAGAAAAAAACACCAAAAAGATTAAGAAAACAACAAAAATATGAGGATAATATACAAGAAATACTAGACTCCATTAGATGCCCAAAACCTGAATAATTGGCATCCCAAAAGTTGAAAAAATTAATTACAGCATGGAAAATCTATTCCATAAAATCCTGGAAGAAAATTTCCCAAGTCTAGAGAGGTGCTCAACCATCCAGGCCCAAGAAATACAAAGGACCCCAAATAAAATCAACCCAAGAAGATCTTCCCCGAGTCACATCTTAGTCAGGCTAAGACCACACATAAGACATGATACTAAAACTGGCAAGAGAGAAATGAGAGTGACTTACAAAAGCTATCTCATCAGGCTAACAGCAGACCTCTCAATGGAAACAATGCAAGCAAGGAAAGAATGGGAAGATGTATTGAAAGTTTTAAAAGAGTAACAATTTCAACCAAGACTATTATATCCTGCAATATTATCTTTCATATGGCAAAAAAAGACTAAAATCTTAGACAAACAAAACCTGAAAGAATTTGCCAACACCAGGCCAGCACTTCAAGAAACCCTGAAGAAAGTACTGTTCCAGGAAAACTAAAGAATTAACAGCCAGGAACAAAGAAATAAAAAGCAACTAAGACAATCGTCAATTTAAATGTTAGTACAGATCCTGAAGCATCAATAATAACATTGAATGTTTAATGGATTAAATTTTCCAATCAAGAAACACAGACTGGCTGAATGGATTAATTAAAAAAAAAAAAAAAAAGAAAAAGAAAAAGAAAAACAAAACAAAACAAAAAAAAACCATGAAACCTTCTCTCTGTTGCCTACAGGAAACCCACCTCATGGAGAAAAACATACATAAACTGAAAGTAAAGGGTTGGAAATAGGTCTTCCATGCAAATGAGAACCAAAAAAGAGCTGGAGTTGCGGTACTAATTCCTGAAAAAACAGGCTTTAAAACAAAACTGTTTGAAGAGACAAAGAAGGGCACTATATTGTAGTTAATGGCCCCATAGATCAATAAGAAATAGCGCTTATAAGTATCTATGCACCTAACATAGGAGCACCCAAATATGTGAAGGAAAGACTGTTAGATCTAAAAGGGGAGATAGATTGCCACACACTAATTGTTGGAGACCTCAACACTGCACTATCTCCTCGGGACAGATCACCTAGACAAAAAAGTAGTTAAAGAGATAAAGGATCTAAATGATATCATAAATCAAACGGACTTAACAGACATCTATAGAACTTTCCATCCAAAAACTACGAGATGCACATTTTTCTCACCCCCACATGGAACCTTTTCAAAGAATGACCACCTCATAGGGCACAAAGCAAACCTCTACAGATTCAGAGTCATAGAAATTATTTTCAGCATCTTCTTTGACCATGATGGAATCAAATTTGATTTTAATTTCAAAAGAAATCCTCAAAAATACCCAAGTACATGGAAACTAAATAATCTACTCCAGAATGACTCCATTACTACCGAAGAGATAAAGACTGAAATCAAAATATTCCTGGAAGCCAATGACAATGAGGACATGACTTTTCATAATCTTTGGACACTGTTAAAGCAGTAATAAGAGGGAAGTTCATAGCAATTAGTGTACATAAGAAGAAAATAGAAAGAAGGATAATGAATCACCTAACATCATGCCTCAGAGAATTGGAAAAGCAACAGCAAAAAATTCCAAAAAAACTCCAGGAGAAAGGAAATAATAAAGATCGGAGCAGAAATAAATGAAATAGAAAATAAACACACTATACAGAAAATAAATGAAAGCAAAAGCTAGTACTTTGAAAAGATAAACAAAATCTATACACCACTAATAAGACTTATTAAGATGAAGAAAGAAAGGAACCAGGTGAATCAGATCTGCAATGAAGCAGACAATATAACAACAGACAAAGCAGAAATTCAAAACATCATTAAAGGATACCATGAATAACTATATGCCAAGAAACAAGACAATCTGGATGAGATGGACAAATTCCTGGACACATAAAATCTACCAAGAATGAGCCAGGAGAATATAGAAAGTCTGAATAGGCCCATAACAAGCCAGGAGATTGAATCAGTAATAAATAACCTCCCAACAGAGAAAAGCCCTGACCCTGATGGCTTCACCTCTGAATTCTACAAAACTTTCAAAGAAGAGTTACCCCCCCCCATTCTGCTCAAGTTATTTCTAAAGATCCAAAAGGGTGAGTCTCTCCCTAATTCATTCTATGAAGCCTCTATCACCATTTTCCTTAAAACAGATAAGGACAGGACAAGGAAGGAAAACTATAGACCAATATCTCTGATGAATATAGATGCAAAGATTCTCAACCAGATACTAGCAAATGGTATCCAACAACTTATAAAAAAGATCATTCACCATGATCAGGTAGGCTTTATTCCATGAATGCAAGGTTGGTTCAACATACGCAAAGCCATAAATGTAATACATCATATTAACAGGAATAAAGATAAAAACCATATCGTCATATCTATTGATGCAGAAAAAACATTTGATATGATACAACATCCCTTAATGATCAAGACTCTCAGCAAAATCGGCAGAGACGGGCCATTTCTCAACATGATAAAAGCCATCTATAAAAAAGCCATAGCAATCATCATTCTGAATATAGAAAAGCTGAAAGCTTTCCACTAAACATGGGAACAAAACAAGGATGCCCACTTTCTCCACTCCTTTTTAATATAATACTAGAAGTCCTTGCCAACACAATCAGAAAAGAGGAAAAAATAAAACGCATTTGAATAGGAAAAGGAAGAGGTGAAACTCTTTTTATTCTCAAATGACATGATTGTATACATTGAAGACCCAATAGTCTACATGGAAAAATTTCTGGAAGTAATACATGATTACAGTAAAGTTTCAGGATATAAAATCAATATACAGATCAATATATTGATAGCATTTCTATATACAAATACCAGGCAGACAGAGATAGAACTGGAATAAAAAGGGTATTTCATTTACCATAGCCACCAAAAGTATAAGATATTTAGGAATAAATCCAACCAAAGAAGTTAAAGACCTCCACAAGCAAAACTATGAGAAGATAAAAAATGAAATTGAAAATGACACAAAAAAGTGGAAGGACGTCCCATGTTCCAGGATTGGAAGAATTAATATAATCAAAATGGCAAAATCTACATATTTAATGCAATGCCAATCAAAGTACCAGACACATTCTTCACAGATCTAGAAAAGAGAATCGTAAAATTCGTCTGGAACAATAAAAGACCCCATATTGCCAAAGCAATTCTACACAAGAAGAATGGAGTGGGTGGCATCTCCCTCCCTAATCCAAAAATATACTACAATGCTGTGGTAATCAAAACAGCATGATACTGGCTGG
>NW_006160003.1:67290-87235 GCF_000334495.1 Tupaia belangeri chinensis
GGGAAAGACTTCTTATTTAAGACCCCTAATGCACAGTCAATAATCCCCAAAATGGACAACTGGGATTACATCAGACTAAAAAGTTTCTGAATTGCAAAAGACACAATAATTAGTGTGGATGAAAGCCCTCAGAATGGAAAAATATTTTTGTAAATTATACATCAGAAAAAGAACTGAAAACCAGAATACACAAGGTACTAAAGAAGCTGTTTGGATAAAAGATGATCAACACTATTAAAAGATAGGAGGAGTTGAAAAAAACAGTCTCTAAAGATAACACACGAATAGCCAAAAGGCATATGAAAATAAATTCAGCATCCCTCATTGTAATGGAAATGAAGATCAAAACAACAATGAGATACCACCTAACTCCACTCAGGATGTCTAAGATTAAAAAAAAAAATGATAACTGTTGGCAGGGGTGTGGTGAAAGGGAAACTCTTTTACATTGCTTGTGGGAATGTAAATTGGTCCAGCCACTCTGGAGAACAATTTGGAGATTCCTCAAAAATCTACAAATAGAACTACCATATGATCCAGCAATTCCACTCCTCAGTATCTACCCAAAGGACAGAAGAATTCTTCATTGGAAAAGTGCTTGCACAACGATGTTTATTGCGGCACTATTCACGATTGCTAAGACATGAAACTAATCCAAATGCCCCTGTACAGATGAATGGATTGAAACACTGTGGCACATATACTTTATGAAATACTATTCAGCCAGAAAACCCAACAAAATCCTGGATTTTCACAGAAAATGGAAGAATACGGAAGATTTACTGCTGAGTGAAGCAAGCCAGGCTATGAAGGAGAGACACTGTATGTCCCCATTTAATATATACCGAGTGTCTGCACTCTATGACCGAAACTGATTGACTAAAGGATATACAAACACAAGAGATGGGTGTGAATGCCAGATGAGGTGTGTGTGGAGGAGTGGGGCCTAGGGAACCACATTTGGAGGAGGGATATGGAGGCAGCTCATTGGCATGTTGTTACTGGTTGAAAATATTTTGATCAACTGGACTGGGAAGAAATGTTCACATATTGAACTATTCACTTTGTAGTCTAAACAATATGATTGAATGTATATAAAAATTAAAATTAATATCTATCTATATAGATATAGATATAGATATAGATATAGATAATTATTTGATGACTGCATATTTGATGACTGCAGTAAGCTATATACCCACAGCCAGGTACTACTTTATAGTATGTTCATTCTACTCACTGTGGTTTATGCCTAAAGTCAGACTTGGGTCCATGTATATGTATATATCAGCTATGCATGCTATTGGAAATATTTAGACTAAGTTCATTAGCAAATCAATTAAATGGGGGGAACTGCATAGAAAGCAACCATAGATACCAGAGAAAATGTGGGAGGAGGATGGGACATGGCAGATGGCGAGGGATAGGGAATCAAGGATGCCAAAAAAAGCAAAATATACAGGAAATAAGAAATGGAAATATACTTATTGATAACACAACTGTTGCTGTGCTTGACTGAGTCAATATACAATATATTCTGGATGGAAAATTAATTTTGTATGCTGAAATGATGTATAGTGAATTAATGTAAATAAAAAAATTTAAAGACAAAAGAAAAAAAAACAGATTTTAAACAACAGCACAGCCCACTGCAACACACTGCACAACTCAGTGAGACCACTGCACACATCACTGAGACCCAAAGAACAAATCTGTGACCCAAAACACACCCAACTCACACCCTAACCTCACTAGTACCCACATCCAAACTCACTAAGTTACACAGAACACCCCACTTTAAACCATAGCACACCCTAATATAAGTGACAGCACAACCCACTGTGAAACACAGCACACAACAGTGAGACAACTGCACACATCACTGAGACCCAAAGAACAAATCTCTGACCCACAACACATCCCACCCACAGCCTACCCTCAGTAGTACCTACAGCAAATTTTGTTGAGTTACAGAACACAGCCCACTTGAAGCCATAGCTCAACAGATTTTAAACAAGAGCGCAACACACTAGGACCCACAGAACACCTTAATGAGGACACTGCATACATCACTGAGACCTAAAGAACAAATGTGTGACCCAAGACACACCCCACTCACACCATAACGTCACTAGGACATACAGCAAAATTCATTGAGTTACAGAGCACACCCGATTTTCAGTCACAGCAAAACAGATTAAAAACATCACAGCTGACTGTGACCCACAGCACATCTCAGTGAGACAACTGCACACATTAATGGGAACCAAATAACAAATTTACAAACCACAACACACCCCAATCACAACCTACCATCACTTGTACCAGCAGCAAAATTTGTTGTTACAAAGCACACCCCACTTTAAGCCACAGCACAGCAGATTTTAAACAATAGCATGCCACTGCAACACAAAGCACACCTCAGAGAGACCACCACACACAACAGTGAGATGCAAAAAACAAATTTGCAACCCACTACAGATCCCACTCACACCCAAACCTCACTAAGACCCACAGCAAAATTCTGAGTTACACTGCACACCCCACTTTAAGCTGCAGCATAGCACGTTTTAAAAAGCAACAAGCCCACTGCAACCACACTAAGTTACACAGAACACCCCACTTTAAACCATAGCACACCCTAATATAAGTGACAGCACAACCCACTGTGAAACACAGCACACAACAGTGAGACAACTGCACACATCACTGAGACCCAAAGAACAAATCTCTGACCCACAACACATCCCACCCACAGCCTACCCTCAGTAGTACCTACAGCAAATTTTGTTGAGTTACAGAACACAGCCCACTTGAAGCCATAGCTCAACAGATTTTAAACAAGAGCGCAACACACTAGGACCCACAGAACACCTTAATGAGGACACTGCATACATCACTGAGACCTAAAGAACAAATGTGTGACCCAAGACACACCCCACTCACACCATAACGTCACTAGGACATACAGCAAAATTCATTGAGTTACAGAGCACACCCGATTTTCAGTCACAGCAAAACAGATTAAAAACATCACAGCTGACTGTGACCCACAGCACATCTCAGTGAGACAACTGCACACATTAATGGGAACCAAATAACAAATTTACAAACCACAACACACCCCAATCACAACCTACCATCACTTGTACCAGCAGCAAAATTTGTTGTTACAAAGCACACCCCACTTTAAGCCACAGCACAGCAGATTTTAAACAATAGCATGCCACTGCAACACAAAGCACACCTCAGAGAGACCACCACACACAACAGTGAGATGCAAAAAACAAATTTGCAACCCACTACAGATCCCACTCACACCCAAACCTCACTAAGACCCACAGCAAAATTCTGAGTTACACTGCACACCCCACTTTAAGCTGCAGCATAGCACGTTTTAAAAAGCAACAAGCCCACTGCAACCAAAAGCACAACTCTGTGAGACCAGTGCACACATCAATGAGACCCACAGAACAAATCTATGACCCACAACAAACCCCACTCACAAACTAACCTCAGTAGTACCCACTGCAAAATTCATTTGGTTACAGAGCACACCCCACTTTAAGACACAGAACACGCCATTTTAAACAACAGGACTTCCCACTGCCAACCTCAGAATACATCAATGAGACCACTGCACAAATCACTGAGACTCAAAGAACAAATCTGCAACCCACAACACACCCCACTCTCACCCTAATCTCACCAGTACCAACAGCAAAATTTGTTGTTACAGAGTACAACCCACTAAAAGCCCCAGCAGAACCCATTTGAAACAACACAGCCCACTAAGTCCCTCAACACACCTCAGTGAGACAACTGCACATATCACTGAGAACCAAAGAACAAATTTGTGATCCTCAACATACCCCTTTCAAACCCTAACATCACTAGTATCCACAGCAAAATTAATTGAGTTACATAGCACATCCCACCTAAAGTCACAGTACAATAGATTCTGAACAACTGCACAGCACACTGTGAACCATAGCACACCTCAGTTTGACCACTGCACACATCACTGAGACCAAATAACAAACCTGCAACCAACAACACACACCCCAATCACACCCTAAGCTCACTAGTACCAACAGAAACTTATTGAGTTACAAAGCACACCACACTTTAAGCCAAAGCACAACAGATTTTAAACAACAGCACAGCCTACTGTGACCCACAGCACACCTCAGTAAGAGCACTGCACAAATCACTGAGACCCAAAGAACAAATCTGTGACCCACAATACACACCATTCAAACCCTAACCTCACTAGAAACCAAAGGAAAATTTACTTAGTTATACTGCACAGCCCACTTTAAGCAACAGTACGCTCCAATTTAAACACCAGCACAGCCACTGTGACACACAGCATACCTTAGTGAAACCACTGCACACATTACTGTGACCCAAAGAACAAATCTGCAACCCACAGCACACCCCAGTCACACCCTAACATCATTAGTTGCTGCAGCAATATTCATTGAGTTACAGAGCACACCCCATTTTAAGCCAGAGTACAACAGATCTTAAACAAGACCACAGCCTGCTGCAAACCACAGCACACCTTATTGAGACCACTGCACACAACCCTGAGACCCAAAGAACAAATCTGCTACCAACAACACACCCCACTCACACCTTAACCTCACTAGAACCCACACCCCACTGTGACCAGCAGCCCACAGCCTACCCTCAGTAGTACCTACAGCAAATTTTGTTGAGTTACAGAACACAGCCCACTTGAAGCCATAGCTCAACAGATTTTAAACAAGAGCGCAACACACTAGGACCCACAGAACACCTTAATGAGGACACTGCATACATCACTGAGACCTAAAGAACAAATGTGTGACCCAAGACACACCCCACTCACACCATAACGTCACTAGGACATACAGCAAAATTCATTGAGTTACAGAGCACACCCGATTTTCAGTCACAGCAAAACAGATTAAAAACATCACAGCTGACTGTGACCCACAGCACATCTCAGTGAGACAACTGCACACATTAATGGGAACCAAATAACAAATTTACAAACCACAACACACCCCAATCACAACCTACCATCACTTGTACCAGCAGCAAAATTTGTTGTTACAAAGCACACCCCACTTTAAGCCACAGCACAGCAGATTTTAAACAATAGCATGCCACTGCAACACAAAGCACACCTCAGAGAGACCACCACACACAACAGTGAGATGCAAAAAACAAATTTGCAACCCACTACAGATCCCACTCACACCCAAACCTCACTAAGACCCACAGCAAAATTCTGAGTTACACTGCACACCCCACTTTAAGCTGCAGCATAGCACGTTTTAAAAAGCAACAAGCCCACTGCAACCAAAAGCACAACTCTGTGAGACCAGTGCACACATCAATGAGACCCACAGAACAAATCTATGACCCACAACAAACCCCACTCACAAACTAACCTCAGTAGTACCCACTGCAAAATTCATTTGGTTACAGAGCACACCCCACTTTAAGACACAGAACACGCCATTTTAAACAACAGGACTTCCCACTGCCAACCTCAGAATACATCAATGAGACCACTGCACAAATCACTGAGACTCAAAGAACAAATCTGCAACCCACAACACACCCCACTCTCACCCTAATCTCACCAGTACCAACAGCAAAATTTGTTGTTACAGAGTACAACCCACTAAAAGCCCCAGCAGAACCCATTTGAAACAACACAGCCCACTAAGTCCCTCAACACACCTCAGTGAGACAACTGCACATATCACTGAGAACCAAAGAACAAATTTGTGATCCTCAACATACCCCTTTCAAACCCTAACATCACTAGTATCCACAGCAAAATTAATTGAGTTACATAGCACATCCCACCTAAAGTCACAGTACAATAGATTCTGAACAACTGCACAGCACACTGTGAACCATAGCACACCTCAGTTTGACCACTGCACACATCACTGAGACCAAATAACAAACCTGCAACCAACAACACACACCCCAATCACACCCTAAGCTCACTAGTACCAACAGAAACTTATTGAGTTACAAAGCACACCACACTTTAAGCCAAAGCACAACAGATTTTAAACAACAGCACAGCCTACTGTGACCCACAGCACACCTCTGTAAGAGCACTGCACAAATCACTGAGACCCAAAGAACAAATCTGTGACCCACAATACACACCATTCAAACCCTAACCTCACTAGAAACCAAAGGAAAATTTACTTAGTTATACTGCACAGCCCACTTTAAGCAACAGTACGCTCCAATTTAAACACCAGCACAGCCACTGTGACACACAGCATACCTTAGTGAAACCACTGCACACATTACTGTGACCCAAAGAACAAATCTGCAACCCACAGCACACCCCAGTCACACCCTAACATCATTAGTTGCTGCAGCAATATTCATTGAGTTACAGAGCACACCCCATTTTAAGCCAGAGTACAACAGATCTTAAACAAGACCACAGCCTGCTGCAAACCACAGCACACCTTATTGAGACCACTGCACACAACCCTGAGACCCAAAGAACAAATCTGCTACCAACAACACACCCCACTCACACCTTAACCTCACTAGAACCCACACCCCACTGTGACCAGCAGCACATCTCATTGAGACAATCGCACAAATTTCTGAAACCAACCGCACATAACTACGACTCACTGATCAACCTAATCAGAGCCAAACCTCATGGAGAACCACAGAAAAATCTCAAAGACCCACAGTATCATTAACTATGACATAGAGCACACACCAATTTAAGCCACAGCAAAGTGCACTGTGACCAGCAGCACACCTCATTGAGACCAGTGCATAAATCTCTGAAATGAGGACACTGCATACATCACTGAGACCTAAAGAACAAATGTGTGACCCAAGACACACCCCACTCACACCATAACGTCACTAGGACATACAGCAAAATTCATTGAGTTACAGAGCACACCCGATTTTCAGTCACAGCAAAACAGATTAAAAACATCACAGCTGACTGTGACCCACAGCACATCTCAGTGAGACAACTGCACACATTAATGGGAACCAAATAACAAATTTACAAACCACAACACACCCCAATCACAACCTACCATCACTTGTACCAGCAGCAAAATTTGTTGTTACAAAGCACACCCCACTTTAAGCCACAGCACAGCAGATTTTAAACAATAGCATGCCACTGCAACACAAAGCACACCTCAGAGAGACCACCACACACAACAGTGAGATGCAAAAAACAAATTTGCAACCCACTACAGATCCCACTCACACCCAAACCTCACTAAGACCCACAGCAAAATTCTGAGTTACACTGCACACCCCACTTTAAGCTGCAGCATAGCACGTTTTAAAAAGCAACAAGCCCACTGCAACCAAAAGCACAACTCTGTGAGACCAGTGCACACATCAATGAGACCCACAGAACAAATCTATGACCCACAACAAACCCCACTCACAAACTAACCTCAGTAGTACCCACTGCAAAATTCATTTGGTTACAGAGCACACCCCACTTTAAGACACAGAACACGCCATTTTAAACAACAGGACTTCCCACTGCCAACCTCAGAATACATCAATGAGACCACTGCACAAATCACTGAGACTCAAAGAACAAATCTGCAACCCACAACACACCCCACTCTCACCCTAATCTCACCAGTACCAACAGCAAAATTTGTTGTTACAGAGTACAACCCACTAAAAGCCCCAGCAGAACCCATTTGAAACAACACAGCCCACTAAGTCCCTCAACACACCTCAGTGAGACAACTGCACATATCACTGAGAACCAAAGAACAAATTTGTGATCCTCAACATACCCCTTTCAAACCCTAACATCACTAGTATCCACAGCAAAATTAATTGAGTTACATAGCACATCCCACCTAAAGTCACAGTACAATAGATTCTGAACAACTGCACAGCACACTGTGAACCATAGCACACCTCAGTTTGACCACTGCACACATCACTGAGACCAAATAACAAACCTGCAACCAACAACACACACCCCAATCACACCCTAAGCTCACTAGTACCAACAGAAACTTATTGAGTTACAAAGCACACCACACTTTAAGCCAAAGCACAACAGATTTTAAACAACAGCACAGCCTACTGTGACCCACAGCACACCTCTGTAAGAGCACTGCACAAATCACTGAGACCCAAAGAACAAATCTGTGACCCACAATACACACCATTCAAACCCTAACCTCACTAGAAACCAAAGGAAAATTTACTTAGTTATACTGCACAGCCCACTTTAAGCAACAGTACGCTCCAATTTAAACACCAGCACAGCCACTGTGACACACAGCATACCTTAGTGAAACCACTGCACACATTACTGTGACCCAAAGAACAAATCTGCAACCCACAGCACACCCCAGTCACACCCTAACATCATTAGTTGCTGCAGCAATATTCATTGAGTTACAGAGCACACCCCATTTTAAGCCAGAGTACAACAGATCTTAAACAAGACCACAGCCTGCTGCAAACCACAGCACACCTTATTGAGACCACTGCACACAACCCTGAGACCCAAAGAACAAATCTGCTACCAACAACACACCCCACTCACACCTTAACCTCACTAGAACCCACACCCCACTGTGACCAGCAGCACATCTCATTGAGACAATCGCACAAATTTCTGAAACCAACCGCACATAACTACGACTCACTGATCAACCTAATCAGAGCCAAACCTCATGGAGAACCACAGAAAAATCTCAAAGACCCACAGTATCATTAACTATGACATAGAGCACACACCAATTTAAGCCACAGCAAAGTGCACTGTGACCAGCAGCACACCTCATTGAGACCAGTGCATAAATCTCTGAAATCCTCCCCACAATACTATGACACACAGAACACACTATTCAGAACCCAACCTCGCTGAGACCCACAAAAAATCTCAAAGACCCACTGTACCATTCACTGTGACCAGCTGCACATCCCACTTTAAGAAACAGCACCCCGCACTAGAAACACGCATGTTTGAGTCCACAACACACATACCTGAATCCCACTGTACAAAACTTCAACCCGCAGAACACCCTACTCAGACCCAAACCATGTTGATATCCACAGAAAACCACAAAGGCTCACAGTACCACTCACTGTGATATAGAGGACACCCCACTTTAAGCTACAGCACATCCCACTGTGTCCAACAGCACACCTCATTGAGACCACTGCTGAAGTCCCTGAAAATCAGCACAGAAAACTACGACCCACAGAACACTCTGCTCAGAACCAAACTTCACTGAGATCCCCAGAAAATCTCAAAGACCCACTGAGATCCACAGCACACCCCAGTTTAACTGATAGCACATCCCTCTATGACCCACAGCACACCTCAGTGAGACCACCGCACACATCACTGAGACCCACAGCACAGAACTTCAACCCACAGCCCACCCCACTCAGAATCAAACCTTACTGAGACCCACAGAAACCTCACTGAGTTCCACAGCACACCACATGTTAACCCACAGCACACACCACTGTGACCCACAGCACACCTCAGTAAGACCACCACATACATCACTGAGGCCCACAGCGCATAACTGAGACCAACAGTACCCCACACTCAGACCCAGACCTTACTGAGATTCACAGAAATCTTCACTTTGACCCACAGCAGAATGCACTAAGATTCACAGCACACCCCACTTTAACACACAGCACACCCCACTGTGACACACAGCACACCTCTGCGAGACCACAGAACACATCAGTGAGACACACAGCACAATACTGCAACTCACAGGACACCCCACACAGACCCAAACCTCACTGAGACCCACAGCACACCTCACTGTGACCCACAGCATGCACTAGTGTGACCTACGGCTCACCTCAGTGATTCCACAGCACACATCACTGATACCATGGCACAAAACTGCGACACACAGCACACCCTTTTAAGAACCAAACCTCACTGAAACCCACAGAAATCCTCACTGAGATCCACAGCACACCCCACTCAGACCCAAACTTCACTGAGACCCATTGCAAACTTCACTGAGACTCACTGCACAGTTCACTAAGATACACAGTACACCCCACTTTAACCCACAGCATACCCCACTGTGACCCATAGCACACCTCAGTGAGATCACCTCACACATCACTGAGACCCACGGTACAAAACTACAACACAGCGAACCAGCAGTTAGTATATTGGGTATGTCGCTGGACTCCCACGTAGTTGACCGCGGTTCGCGTCCTGGACCCGGTGGCTTAAAACTCATGCCGGGCACGTGTGCATGCATGCCCAAGATCCCAGGAGGAGAATGGAAGAGAAGGGATTGCAGCGTGACCATCCCCCCGGGGGATGATTTCTTGCTTTCTGTCTCTATGCCTCTCTCTGTCTGTCTGGCGAGCGCACACGCCCTATAGCAAAAACCTCTCAAAAAACAAAACAAAACAAAACAAAAACTGTGACACACAGCATATCCTTTTAAGAACCAAACCTCACTGAAACTCACATCAAACCTCACTGAGACTCACAGCACAATTCATTGAGACCCACAGCACACCCGACTCTGACCCCAAGCACATTGCACAGTGATCCATAGCACACTTCAGTAAGACCACCTCACACATCACTGAGACCCACAGCACAAAACTGCGACCCACAACACACCCCACTCAGACACAAACCTCACTGAGACCCATAGCAGACCTCACTGAGACCCACAGCACACCCTACTTTAGCCCACAGCACACACCACTGTGACCCATAGCAGACCTCATTGAGACCACAGCACACATTTCTGAAAACCACAGCAAAAAACTGTGACCCATAGCCCACCTCACTCAGACCCAAACCTCACTGAGACCCACAGAAAACCTCAGTGAGACTCAGAGCATACATCACTCAGACTTACGGTAAAATTAACTGAGACTCACAGTACACCTCACTGTGACTCGATCTGCTCTTAAGAGTCTATATGGGAGTCTAGCGACATAGCCATTAAACCAACTACTGGTCTCAAGGAGCTCTTATTTTGAAGAGTTCTCATTCTCAATCTTTAATTCTGAGTTCCATTTGACTTCTTATTGAAGCATAATTTAATTACTCTCTCTTAACTGCTCTATGTTTCCTTGTGCTGCTGCTCATGCCTGTGAAATAGACTGACCTCTTTAAATGTTTTGTCTGCATCCTGTCTTGTTCTTTCTGTAATCTCCCCTTTATACTGTTCTATTTGAACATGTTCTACCACATTTATTCCATATGACTTTTGAGGTTTACTACTCCTTATTCCAACTTCAGCTTATTTTCTCTAGTTTTATACATTTCTTCTGTATTGTTTTCATAGATGGATAACACCTGCTGAAGAATTTGATTCTTTGCATCTAGATGCACATATTTTGAAGACACAGTTTCCATTTTTTCTGTAAAATCATCAATCTTATATTTTAGCATATTAACTTGAATATCTATTTCCAATTGACAGACTTTTATATCTCCCTGGAAACTAATTTCTCCATTTTCATATTAATTTAAATTCTTTCTTGTTATTTCTAAGAGTTTCTTAGATCCAGTTGTCTCTTTATTTCACCATTTTTTTAAGTTTTTTGATTCTAATTGTTTTCCAGAGATTGTGTTAACTCTTTAACCATTCCTTTCCATCTTCAGATGTCTTCTTTTCTCATCTTTCTGCTCGTCCAATGTCACTTCATTTCCAAAGGCAGCTCTATTGCTCTTAAGTGAGGCATTTTATGGTCTGTGCTGCTGGATTAAAGATTCTTTGGTTAGATATTCTCTCAGTCTGTTTTGGGCTTCTATAACAAAATAGCTGAGACTGGGTGATTTATAATGAATAGTAATATATTAGGTTACAGTTATGGAGGCTGAGAAATCTAAGATCAAAGGGTTGGCATTTGGTCCAGGCTTTTCTGCCATACCAACACATGGCAGAAGGTGAGAGGGTAAGAAAATGTGCCCTTGGCACCAGAAGATAGCATAATGGCTATGTCGCTGGACTCCCATGTAGTCGACCTTAGCTTGAGTCCCAAACCCAGTGGCTTAAACTCAATCTGGACGCATGTGCTTGTGTGCCCAAGACCTGGAAAGGAGAATGGAGGAGAAGAGATTGCAGTATGGCCATCCTCCCTGGGGGATGATTTCTCACTGTCTGTCTCTATCACTCTTTCTGGCGAACACAAACCCCCTATAGCAAAAACCTCCAAAAAAAAAAAAAAAGAAAGAAAAGAAAAGAAAAGAAAAAAGAAAACGTGCGCTTTTATGAGAGCACCAGTTCCATCCATGAGCATGGCACTCTTTAATTTAAACATGTCTTAAAGATCCCCCCTCATTTTTTGCCATAGGGTATGTGCACTCATCAGAGAGAAAAGAGACAACATGGAGAGAGGAAAAGTGAGAAATAACCCCACCTCAGGGGGATGGTCACATGGCCATTCCTTCTCCTTTATTTTTCCCCAAGATTTGGGGCACACACTCTCATGCACGCAGTACTAATTTGAAGCCAGTAATGCAGGACTCAAATCATGGTCAGTCATGTGGTAATCCAGCGTCTTAACCAGTATATCTCCTGCTGGCTCTAAGGTCCCTCCTCTTAATATTGTTACAATGACATTAAATCTCAATATAAGTTTTGAAGGGGGACAAACATTTAACATTGTAGAGATTAAGTTTATTTTTCTTTCCCCAGAACAAAGCTAGAAATATTGCCTGAACTATAATTTTGTTTCTATTATATGTTATATTGGGTTGAAAATTCTTAGAGAAATAACAAGAAATGGATTGTAGAAAAAATGTGTCTGTTCTGGCCCAATAACTTTGATTGTGTAATATAGAATGGGATCTCGGTCACAAATAAAAGGTTTGGGCTTTGTTTGAAGCTATTCCATTGTACCTAGATAAAAGAAGGTTACTGCATATACATAGATAAGGGAGAGAGCAGATGGATGGTTAAGGGCCTTTAGTTTTTAACTTGTTTGTTTATTTGTTTTTCATTATTACTGTGTTATCAGGTAAGAAAAATAGAAATGAAGTAAGTATCAAATATTTTATTTAAAAATTATATTCAAACCTTGTGTATTGGTTGCAAAATTAACTACCACCTATGGCTTCTTTTCTTTCTAACGTATCTCTCCTTTGGGATTGTTCAATATCAAGAGATAGCTTAAGCAGAAATTTATTATAATTTAAAAAAGGTAAATTTTAAAAAGGGATAGACCATTATTATTGAATATTTTCATTTTATTTAATCATCTTTGATGAACTGCATAGACATTTTTGAGTTTCTTTATTCATAAAAGAAAAAATGTTGAAATTTTTTCATTTTATATATTTTTTTTTCTGATCGAGGTGTCAGAAAAAATATACTAAACTTGGAAATTGGCAAAAAAGATTACTGAGTGTTCTTTGAATGTATTATAAGAACTTACAACTTATCTGTCACTCTCTATTGATAGGATAATATTTCACCTGTGTTGACAAAAGTACGACTCTAAAATTTGCATTTATTGCTCCTTAAGATATAACCAATTTCATATCTAACCCCCAACCTTGGCTTAATATTTCTTTATTAAATTATCTATAAAGACTTAGTTATTCAAATGGTCTTTAAACAGAATTTAACATATTTTTAATTTTCTCATTAATTATTACACAAATATAAATTTCAGCACTTGTTCATCTTATATATGCATGAGCATTTAAAGTTTTAAAATGTATTTTGAAGTTAAATTTTTTTTTGAGAGTTTTCACTATAGGGCACGTGTGCTCACCAGACAGACAGAGAGAGACAGAGAGACAGAAAGCGAGAAATCACTCCCCAGGGGGGATGGCCACGCTGCAATCCCTTCTCTTCCATTCTCCTCTCAGGATCCTGGGCACGCATGCACACGCTCCTGGCGTGAGTTGAAGCCACCGGGTCTGGGACTCGAACCGCGTTCGACTACGTGGGAGTCCAGCAACATAGCTATTACGCTAACTGCTGGTCTCTTGAAGTTAAATTTTAAAAATTTCTCCTAAGAGAGAGAGAGAGAGAAACACAGACATATAAAGAAAGAGAAAGAGAAACAGGGACATGAAGACAGAGGTCTTTACACTGTGATCCATCCACTCTCAGTCAAGAAGGATCACATGCATGGGCCTGGCATGTTCAGGTAGGTATCAGTACACAAACTCAGGACTTATCCCATGTGGGTCAAATTGTGTTACCACTCTGGCACCATGTGACTTCTCAATTTGTATACTTTAATAAATAATCATATCCCTAGCAGGCCGCGTGACACATGTCACTTAAATTGCCTCCCTAGCTAACTCCCTAGCTATATCTATTCTAGTCATAGCTTTTAACTCTTTCATTAAAAAATGTAAAATAGAGGTTGATATATTTTATATCATGTACTCTTAGTATCTTAATAATTGGTGAGATTTAGTTAATGTTGAACACTTTTTTATAATTTATCTTGGCTAAATATTACAAATATTTAAAGTTTATCAATGTGGTTTGGTAGAAAGGTTACAAGATTTGCAAATGATACAATTTTGTCAAAATATCAACTCCATCATTTAGATGGCTTGACTATCCATGTCCTGAAACATAAAATAATAAAAATTAAAGCCCTTTGGTTTTGGTGTTTGTATAAATTAAACTACATCCCACAGTTTCTGCCTTTTATTGAGTGAACTGCATGTCATTCGAATTCTCTTTATGTTCTAAATATATCCACAAAACCAAGGTTATCATGAACCTTACCATCTATTTAGTTTGTTACAATTTGGCACTCATACTAGAATTAAACATCTTAGTCAAAGACATCTAAACCTTTATTTCAAGATTGAGTAAAATCCATTCACCACACCTTTATAATGCCCGAGAGTTGACACATCATATTCCAACTCAACTACTTCCTCTTCTGTTTTCCACTCTCATTTATGTTCTTAACATCTTCCATTACAGAAAATTGAGATAGTCTTCACTCCTGCCTCGCTTTTCATATAGCATCTTGTTATGCCATGCCTAAAATCAAGACTTGGTATTGTTTATGCCAAGACATCTGGTATAACAGAAAGCCTCACATGGCCTGACTGCAAATTTCCTGCCTTTTCTACTCCTGTAGATAAGATCTCTTATCTTATTTATATCAATCTTTTTAAAAGAATTATTTATTAATTTTTATTATCAGTATTATTCTTAAATTTGTTACAGGGTATGTGTGCCCACCAGAGAGAGACAAAGTGAGATACAGATGGAGAGAGGTAAAGTAAGAAAGCAAGCCACAAAATTTGGGATTCAAATTGTTGTCAGTCATATAGAAGTCCAGTACCTTAACCACCATGCCATCTGCCCCTATATCAATCCTTTTTTATAAGTTAAAAAGGGTTATTATTCTTTTTTATTCTTTTTTATTTCATATATTTAATCACTATACATCACTTTGCTTATAAGTTGAATTTACCCCACGTGAATACACTTTAAACTAGTCCAGTCGAGGCTACAAAAATTTTATCAGATAAGAAGCCACTTCTGTGTCCCATGAATGTTCAGTCTCTGTATTTTCCTCCTTAATTTCCTTCTTTACACTCTCCCCCTTCTCCCGCCCTCCTACCACCCTCCACCCTTTTGTATTCAGAATCTATAACCATTTTCAGTGCTTCTATGTCCTCCAATCTCTTAATCACTCTCATAGAGTGCAGGCATTTGGTATATGTTAAGTGGAGACATATGCTGTCTCTCTTTCATAGCCTGACTTGTTGCACTCAGCAGCAAATCTTTCATATTTTTCCACTTTCTATCGAATGGCAGGGTCTTGTTTTTCATGGCTGAGAAGTATTCCTTAGATTATGTGTGCCACACTTTTCCAATTTATTCATCTGCTTATCAATCATTATTCTTTAGCAGTAGACTTCAGTTCTCAAATTATGCAGATAATTTAATCACACCTTCACACCTATGCTAAAATTCCCATTTCCCACATCCCCTGCTTGTTTACTCTGCCCTGTTACCCAGGGCAGTCTTCATATGGCCCTGTGTGGCAAAGTATCCTACCTTTGTCTGTGAGCATATGTGACTAATCATCACTGCTGGTCTCAGTTGACCAATGTTGAATGTTGTGTGTTTAGTCATCTATGTATACTGAAGCAGGAATCCCTTCTTTACCAATAGGTCGATAAGAAGAAAAATTTAAAAAACAAACAAACAAAAACAAACAAACAAAAAAAAAACTTATGTTCAAACATCAACCCTTTTCTTCTTTTCTTAAATTTAAAAAACAAACAATTTTTGCTATAGGACGCGTGTGCTCGCCAGACAGACAGAGAGAGACATAGAGACAGACAGCGAGAAATCACCCCCCGGGGGATGGCCACACT
Source organism: Tupaia belangeri chinensis (assembly GCF_000334495.1). Classification (NCBI taxonomy): domain Eukaryota; kingdom Metazoa; phylum Chordata; class Mammalia; order Scandentia; family Tupaiidae; genus Tupaia; species Tupaia belangeri. Next base: position 83,669 of record NW_006160003.1, read on the forward strand.
GCAATCCCTTCTCCTCCGTTCTCCTCTCGGGCTTTTGGGCACTCACACACACACGCCTGGCGTGAGTTTTCAGCCACCGGGTCTGGGACACTAACTGCAGTTGACTACGTGGGAGTCCAGCGACATAGCCATTACGCTAACTGCTGGTTCCCTTCTTTTCTTTCTTGATTCTCCTCATTCTTTCATTCAACTATCCTGGCATCCATCTCTTCACCCAATCAATATTTATTAATATATTTACTGACTCTAGTCTATTCCTGACTATATATATCTGAAAAGTATTCGTTTGTAAGTATTTTACACTGAGGATCACCCGATATCCTAGATGGCTGAGAGCACAGTTAAAATTACAGACTGGGTGAATTGAAAAACATGCTGGGCATGTGTGTGTGTGCATGCCCAAAATTCCTAAAGGAGAATAGAGGAGAAAGGATTGTCACACCACCATCTCCTTAGGGGGAAACTTTTTCATGTTTTCTTTCTCCCTCTCTTCCCATCCCCGTCTGTCTCTCTTCAAAAAGCACATGTGCCCTCTAGCAAATTAAAAAAATATATATAAACAATATTGTGATGTAGTAAATTTTTAAAATAATTTTTAGATATTTTCTAAAATATTCTTTTTTCTAACTTTCTTACAACTCTACACAAATGCAATCCTTATACATTTTTAAATCTATTAACTTTTTTTCCAAGTGTAAAAACAAAATTAAAGGGACATGCTGACTACTCAAAAATCTATGATCTGGCTTAATCACACATTAAAATGCATTAGTTTATTTTGTTGTTATTAAACCCCTACTCTTTACAACAAATTTCTGTAACTTTAGAATCATCACCAAGATCAAAGCAAAATAGAACACAGTATAACAAAAAAATGAAAAAAAAAACATAATAAACAAAACATTGTTTTCATGACACATTCTAGTGGTAAACAACTGCTTATTTCAGTTTTATTGAAGCCAATTAATGACAAAAATATAAGATGTAATATATCACTAGGAGATAATTTATCTGAAGTAAAGTAAAGTACAATTAAAAAGATACACGGTAGGGACCAGCGGGTAGCGTGGTGGTTAAGGGGACTTGACTCCCACATTACTGAACCAGGCACCTTGCTTTCTCACTTTCCCTCTTTCTCTCTCTGTCCCTCTGTGATAAAATTAAAGTGGATGAATAAATAAATTTAAATAAAAAATAATTCTTTAAGAAAATATGCACTGTAGAGTGAATCTGAAATTTGACTTAGAGTTGTCAATAAGTCTTCCTTTCTTTTGAGAGAGAGATTTTTTTCCTATAGGGTGTGAGAATGTGTGTGCTCCCTAGAGAGACAGAGAGACAGAGATATAGAAATAACCCTCCAGGGGGTGGGGGTGAATGGCCACACTGCAATCCCTTTTCCTCTATTCTCCTCTTGGGATTTTGGGCATGCATGTACATGTACCTGGAGTGATTTTTTTAAGTCACTTGGTTCGATACTCAAACTGCAGTTGACTACATGGGAGTCCAGCAATGTAACCATTATGTTTCTGATGGTCTCTAGTCAATTAGTGTTTTGATAAAATTATATTTGAGCTGAACTTTGTCAATTTTGACAAACTGATTCTTTTAAATGTATTTGAAAGAGACTTAGGTTAGCCTTTTTATTTTTTAATTTAATATTTCCTCAGTGTTTTCAAATACTATTCATGGTTATCCTGATCAAAAAAAATCAGAAAACCAGTATATTTGGGTCAGTGGTAAGAACTGACAGATGATGAGGCCACAGCAGGAACCAATGCCAGATTGTACCAGATGTCAGAAGCAGAGTAAAGTCTGTGTTTCTCCTGAACTTCAGCTGTGAACTAGTGCTTTCAGAGACTTAAAATGAAGATTTTTCTGCTGAGACTTCCTCACTTATTTTTAGTGGGTAGTGTTACCTGTCTCATTGTCTCCAATTCTCTCTGTCTCTCTGTGTCTCCCTAAGTCTTTTAATTTTTAATTTTTTTTTAAGGTAAAGTATTCTCTGGGTTTTCAAGCCCCTTTGTTGTGCTAATAGGTGCCTCTCCACTTCTGTTTAGGAAAAGCACAAACCCATGCTCACCTCCAAATGGATCCAGAACTTCAGCTGTGAATTATTGCTTTCGGTTTTCAATTTTTGCATTTTAATATTAAAATCCACAGTTTTTATTACCTTTTTTCTTCTTATTTTATGTTTTCTTTTTTCTTTTCTTTAATTCTCTTTTTTTTTGTTTTAATCTTTACTCATTTGCTTCTCAGCCTCTGCTCACTAAGTGTCTAGACAGGTCCAAGTGAACAGAATAATAATATCTGAATACAGTTAGGGTCAGAATATTCCTCTATTCCCACTGATTCTGATGCACAAAGAGTGAGAACAGAATGGAAGTGAAATTGGAGATCACCTCCTCCTGCACACCTATGAACACTCAGACTGAACTTCAAGAATTAGAAGAAACACACTATCCATCTGATGGCTAGAAATCACTGCAGGGCCACAAGAAATATGGAAAAACAAGGAAACACTTCTCCTCCAAGGTAAAATAAGTCCTCTTCATCCTCAGACAGTATGATAAAATTCATGGAAATGTGTGATAAAGAATTTAGAATTTTCATGGTGGCGAAGCTCACAGAGTTCAAAGAGGAGAGAGACAATGAACTGCTGAAGAGGCAGGGGAAAGAAGCTGAAGAGTTTCAGGAGGTGAGAAAATTCTTACAAGATCTAAAAGAGGAATTACACATTTTTAAAAAAGAATCAAATGGACCTATTACAGATGAAAACTATAATACAACAAGTCAAAACCTCCCTTGAAAATATTCAAAGCAGACTAGATCAAACTGAAAATTGATTCTCAGTTGTAGAATTACTGGCCTAGAAAAATCCACCATGAAGACTGAGAAAATTGTCCAAAAACATGACAATGCTACAGGAGAAATACTATATGTCATCAAACGTCCAAACATCTGAATAATTGGTATCTCAGAAGGGGAAGAGATCCATAAGGGCATTGAAATTTTCTTGAAATTTTCTTCCATGAAATCCTGGAAGAAAACTTTCCAAACCTAGAGAAGCATTCAAAAATCCAGTCCCAAGAAATACAAAAGACCCCAAATAGAATCAACCCAAGATGATCTCTAAGACACATTATAGGCAGATTGAGCAAAACCACAGCTGAAAACAATATACTAAGATTGGCAAGAGAGAAATGGCAAATTACCTACAAAAGATATCCCATCAGGTTGACAGCAGATCTCTCATAGGAAACAATATTAGTGAGGAACGAATGGGAAAATATATTCAAAGTGTTTAGGGAAAAGCAATTGCAACCACGGATATTATACCGGCAAGATTATCCTTCATATGGGAAGAAAATGCAAGAACATTCTCAGATAAACAAAATCTGAAAGAATTTTCCAGCATTCATGCCAAATTCTCCAAGAAATTCTGCAGGGGGTGCTATACCAGGAAAATTAAATACAGTCACAGAGAAATAAGATTTCAAAAACTAAGAAAATGGCCAACCTAATTGTGGGAACAAGTCTGGAGTTGAATATTATATCCCAGAATTTAAT
>NW_006160003.1:87268-95785 GCF_000334495.1 Tupaia belangeri chinensis
TCCCAAGAAATACAAAAGACCCCAAATAGAATCAACCCAAGATGATCTCTAAGACACATTATAGGCAGATTGAGCAAAACCACAGCTGAAAACAATATACTAAGATTGGCAAGAGAGAAATGGCAAATTACCTACAAAAGATATCCCATCAGGTTGACAGCAGATCTCTCATAGGAAACAATATTAGTGAGGAACGAATGGGAAAATATATTCAAAGTGTTTAGGGAAAAGCAATTGCAACCACGGATATTATACCGGCAAGATTATCCTTCATATGGGAAGAAAATGCAAGAACATTCTCAGATAAACAAAATCTGAAAGAATTTTCCAGCATTCATGCCAAATTCTCCAAGAAATTCTGCAGGGGGTGCTATACCAGGAAAATTAAATACAGTCACAGAGAAATAAGATTTCAAAAACTAAGAAAATGGCCAACCTAATTGTGGGAACAAGTCTGGAGTTGAATATTATATCCCAGAATTTAATTGGGAAAATTGAATCACAACCAAAGACAAAGTACATGAGAATGAACTGATGAAATAGAATTTTCTTGTCTTGAGCTGCTGATAGGTTCATGTACCTCCTATTTGAACAGAATCCCAGCCTGTTTCCTGGCTTTAAGTTTTAAGCATATTTCCTTAGAGTTTCTTTGATTTATTAAAGTTAAATATGCTTTTCTTGAAATTGAAAAATATAGTGAAAATACATGATTAATGACCATAGTAAACTATATAACATCATCTAGGTGCTACCTTCTAGTATATTCATTCTACTCAGTTTCATGCCTTAAGTCAGATATGTATTCATAGATGTGTATGTATTAGCAGAGCTTGCTATTGAGACACATATACATATACATACATACACATATATATGTGAAACTAGAAATGGAAAAATGATTGATGATAACATCTATGATTAGCCTGCTATGCAGCATCTTCTAGATGAAAAATCACATTTTGTATGCTGTGACAATGCTCAGTGAATAAATGTAAATTAACTTAAAAAATAAGAAAGAAAAAAAATTATTTATTATAGGGTTAGACCAAGGAACTGGAATGAACAAACTTTCACACTGAAATAGGAAGTTTCTGCCTTCAAATAAAGAATAGTCGGTATGAACAAAGACAAAAGCAGAGAGACAAATTAGTTGTCCCAAGTAAAAGATGATGCTGGCTTGAAACATGGTGACAAATAATAAATTATATTGCTCCAAATGAAGAGTTATTCTAATAAAAATGATTCGATGTCATTGACATATTTAAAAATATCTTGCCTATTACAAGCATTGAGGAAATTATTCTATTAACATATGTATAAATTATATTTATATAAAAATAGCTAAGAAATAGATGATTCAGAAATCATCTACTTCTACTTAGAAAATTTAAGATTTCTTATTACACATGAGGGTTAAAAGTACTACAATGCAAACAATTCATGTTTGTTTCATTGACCGAAATTTTAAGAGGCTCATTAGTATAATTACTGCTTATGATCCCTGAAGGACTTTGTTATTAAATGTTCTTTTTTCTTTTTTTTGGAGAGGATTTTGCTATAGGGCGCGTGCGTTCGCCAGACAGATAGAGAGACAGAGAGACAGAAAGCGAGAAATCACCCCCCAGGGGGGATGACCATGCCGCAATCCCTTCTCCTCCATTCTCCTCTCGGGATCCTGGGCACACACGCACACACGCCCAGTGTGAGTTTAAGCCACTGGGTCTGGGACGCAAACTGTGGTCAACTACGTGGGAGTACAGCCACATAGCCATTACGCTAACTACTGGTCCCAAATGTTCTAAAATATTCTTTAAACTTATTTCCAGATTTACAGAACAAACTATTATTGTGAGAACTCAGTTTAAATATACAAATAATAATAGAGTTAAAGATTTTGAGATGAGTTCAACAGTCAGAAAATTGTCTAATTACCTCTGTGTTGGCCTACGGTAGAATATGAGTACAATCTTTGGCCAACATCCCTTGACCAATATATATGAAAAATAAATAGATGTTATCCCATGACTTGAATTTCAATTAATTCACAATGATTTCCTGAACAAAGAGTAACATTTAAAACTTGTATATTTTCTCTTGAGGTTGTTCATGTATCATATTTCATAAGGAATATAATATAATGAGTAGTGCCGATACTAATGCTTTCTTTAAAAAATAATGCTTTAATATTGCTTGTAATTTAACATCTGACAAACAGCTATTTTCTCATGAGGCTAGTCTGAAAATACACACAGACTCTGCTAACTAGGAATTAGCCCATTCACGTTAAGAAAGATGTCACAGAAATGTAGTTTAAACATCACAATATTGGGATTCAAAACTTTGGGTCGCCTTGGGGCTGAAACTTGCCCTTGAGTAAAAATACATATATAGTGTTTATTTTAGAGAGTTCAAAATTTTATGTCACACTGTGGAAGGGATTTAAGGTTCTATTTAAAGCACACATTGAGTAGTTTTATCCCAGTCAGAAACTCACCCCGCGGAGTCAGCAGAGTGTCGACAACTGGCCTGTGAGGCAGCTGCAGAACATCTTGAATGACAATTTTGATCACTAGTAAAAATTGTTCAATTAATACTTTTCATCTCTGACTCAGGCAGGTCTTAAAAATAAAAATAAACATATAAAATAAAAAGAGAGTTAGAAAAGAAAGTTTCAGAAAAGTCTACTGAAAGAAACAAGTCATAAACTAACCATAATTGTGATGTTAAACAATTATTTGAAATAATTGCATAAATATGCTACAATAGTATTCAGGAGTTCTGAGCAAAATTTTATATACTATTAGCTTTTCTAAAACTGTGCTGTTCAAAAGCAAAAGGTGGAACCTAACTACTTTTAATATTGAAGTTTAATACTGAAGTTCATGTACTTAACATTGTTAGCCATTATTTGCTTAATAAATGCTAATTTTGTGTTCTTTCTGTTTAATATCAAATAATAGAATATAAAAAGAAGGAAAATACAGAAAAAAATATTTTGATAAAAACTTAAAGTAAATTATTGCATTAAAAAGGTAACTAGTTACTACTTGTTACACAAGTATATATCTCTCATCAATATTTGCATATTCCTCCCATCCTGTTTAAGAAAAATGAATCTTGATTTCCAAAAAAATAAATAAAGGCAATACATATATATCATTTATCTTTCTATTCATTACACTTTTAAATCTGATATGGACTTTTAAGATACTTCTACATCTACTCCCATTTGTCAAATGTCTAAATGTTAATCCAATGCTAAATCATAGAAGATTATGTTTTATCTTTTACTTGTACTGCATTAGTCTTCAAGTTACTTCCACAACTTCAATATAATCAACATCTTGTCATACGCAATTAACTAATCAATGTATAAAACATCTTTTGCATCATACTAAAAGGTAGATATGCCTTTTGCCCCAATGGCATTTATAATCATCATGTACTCTGAACAAGCACACTGAGTGTAAGATAAAACTAATTAATTTTATTAAGGCATATAACAAGAAGACCTAACATAGCTAAGAGACTAATGGCAAGGGAAAACTATCAAGAGATTGCATGTGATCAAAAAATCAGTTTTTAATTAAGTTTGATTTTTTTCAGAGATTTTTGCTATAGGACACATGCACTCACCGGAGAGGTAGAGAGAAATAGAGAGACAGGGAGCAAGAAATTACCCACACAGGGGGATAGCCATGCCACAATCTCATCTCTTTCATTCTTCTCTTGAGATTTTGGTCACACACACATGTGCCCAGCATGAATTTCTAGCCAACAGATCTAGAACTCAAACCGTGGTCCACCACATGGGAGTCCAGTGCCTTAACCACTATGCTACCTACTGACCCCCGTTCAATTTATTTTTAAGATTCAAGTTTTTCTTTCAAACATTATGTAACTGCTGTTACATTACATTAGTAAGCAAAACTGGAAAACTAATAATAAATCACTTGCCAGAGCATGTAAAGGATTATGGCAAATATTGGTTTATATTAAAAACTTTCATTTTCACATTTTGTATGTGTATCATGTATAATGTATTTTGTGTGTGTAACATACTGTTGAATTTTACAAGTAAGCAGAGAACATTATTTCCCCTGCAAACCTCCAAGTGAAAGGTTTTGCTTTATAGTTTTTCTTTTAGTTCTCAGAACACTTGAGTTCAAATTTAGTATTGGTCCTCCTCTTTTCAATATTTCTATAACATGTTTTCTACTCCCAATTATAAAATCATATATCTAGTAAGAAAAACAACAACAGCAGCAAAACACATTTAATTGCATGTCATGGAATGCTCTGCTCTCATTTCTTCTTTGTTTTCTTCTTCTTTGCTTATTTCTGTCTACCAAACTCCCATCTCTCCTTATTAACCTTGGTAAATGATTGTAATTGACTCTCAGTCTGAGAGGCTCTACCTGATGTCCCTGCATGGTTCTGCTATTTATTTATCAACAAATGAAAAAAATCAGTTAAGTTTTGCAGAATTATGATTTAATATACTTTAGTCAATCACTTAAATTAACATAAAAAGCTCTGTATTTAAATAGGAACTAAATTCCAGAGTTATAATAATCATAAACTTATTGGATAGTATAATATGCAATATTGCTCAACATAACAAGTTAGGCCTTTAAATAACTCAGTAAATTAAATCAAAATATTATTCATTCTTTTTATTTTTTGAGGTTTTTGCTATAGGGCCTGTGTGCTCACTAGAAAGACAGAGAGAGAGACAGAAAGCGAGAAATCAGCCCCAGGGAGCATGGCCGCTCAGCAGTCCCTTCTCCGCCATTCTCCTCTTGAGACCTTGGGCAAGCATGCACATGTTCCTGGCATGAGTTTAAGCTGCCTGGTTCGAGACTCGAACTGTGGTGTACTACATGGGAATCCGGCAACACAGCCATAATGGCAACTGCCGGTCTGAAATATAATTCTTAGGGGGCCTCCAGTAGTTAAGTTGCTGGATTCCTACCTGCCCAATCACAGTTGAAGTCCTGGACCTAGCAATTTGAAAATCATGTCAGGCTCGCATGCACACACATGTGCCCAACATACTAAAAGAAGAATGGAGGAGAAGGGATTGTGGTGTGGTCATCCCTCCCACCCCTGCAGGTGCTTTTTCACTTTCCCTTTCTCGGAATCACTCTGGGGAGAGCATGCACCCAATAGCAAGAACTTTAAAATAATTCACCATTAAAGCTTTAAGCAAACAAATGAATGACTATAATTTGGTTAAGATTGTTGACTATACTATGTCAAGAAATACTAGTATTTCAAATAAGGAGCTTCTTAACACAGTGATCAATCTTGATAAATTGTGTTTATTTTCTCAGAACACCTTATCTTGCTGCTTTATAATTCAAAAAATTATGTTATTTCATGGTTACCTCCCTCCCACACACCATTCTTTCCCTCTGTAGCCAGTTCTCTCATTCTCATGCATAATTACACTCTGAAAAATTCTAAGCCATAACAAGTGTAAGATTATTAAACTATACACATGAGTTTTAAAAAATACTCTAGATTGGCTAATTTGTCAAACAGTCACCAGTGCCTTTCCATTTGCAGGTCTCAGCAAAACATATGCAAATAAAAATCATCCATTTTCATGAGTAAATACAAATGTAAGGTGATCCTTTAGTGTTAACTCCTCCTCCTCATCTTAACCTCAGTGTTATCCTTAAGTGTTTCAAAGTTTGAAAAACACATTCCTCTTGGATCACAGGGCTCACATCACAGGAAAATGACTAAAGCCTGCGGGAGAATAGAAATAAGCCACAGTAAGCACCAAAGCTGGCCCGTAGGAATCAATTTTTAGTTTCCACTGTTTGCCATTTGCTGGTATTTTTTAAATCTGAAGCACCATCTCCAGAGATTTCTATTAAAATGCACTGACAATATCTAAGCTTTAGATAACATTACAGGCTATAAAACATATAGTAAGTGATTTAATATATGCAAATGACTAAGCAGTACTGTTAAATGAAACTTGCTATGGTAGTTGGAAAGGTTGCGTATTTTCAAAATGATCTACTTGCTCATTCTTTCATTCAACAGCATTTTGAATACATCTTTGTCTGATCATTGTTTTATGCTAGGCTAAAATCAAATTAACATGCTACGAATTCTTCCTTCAAGGGGCTGGCAATCCGGACAGACAGACATGTATAGAGACAGACACTCATGACTCAAGAAATAATCACAAGATAGGAACAAGGAGTATGTAGGGATGCTTTTCTTAAATCAAGCATAGTTTTAAAAATCTTTAAACTAGTCCTATAATTTAGGTACAATTTCTGTCCTCACATCTCAGCAATTTATCTTGTTCAACATCACATGACTGCAGAATGACAAAAGATGGAACTGTGCACAATTCATGTACAACATTAAAAAAGCACATGTAGTAAAAATGTATGTGATAACAACATGTTACTGGAGTACATAGAACAACCCACCAGATGAATGAGGCAAAGGCAGGACATAATATCTGAAATGTCATAAAGTAAGAGAGTTAAGAAAGTGAAGAGAATAGAAACAGACTCCTAGGCTGAGGAAACAGCAGGAGGAAAGCCATTGTAGAGAATGTTAAGCAGTTCAGAGTTACTGGTGTACGGAAGTGAAGAGATGGAATGAGAGAGGAAAGAGGGGAAATTCTGTCAGTATCAGATCTTAAAGGCTTCATCTTTAAGATTAAAGAGCTCAGATTCTACCTTGACAAAAGTTGGGAGCCCTGCCATGTTTTGTTTCAAGGATTGACTTTGTCACACTATATCTTAGATCTTTAAGCTGGCATCTTATGTGAGTTATTTTGAGAATGCAAAAATGAGAAAAAAAATGAATGTCTTTATGTATTATTGAACCCTTTTTAATTCTACCACATGGATATCAGAACTGGTAGTGGAATGTAGCAAAATGGGTGAATAGTGAAGAAGTTTAGAGATAAGAATTGCGAAAATGGACAGAACATGTATTCAGAGAGCAGTCATTAAAGCTAATTCCTGAGTTTGTTTTGATAATTCATTGCTAAATCTTTCGAGATTCCGGGGACCAGCCTCGGCGTGAGTGGGTTATCTCGACAGAGGCGGCAAAGGTGAACAGAAGACAGAGGCCTCGATGCCTTTTCATGCACCTCCTTTGCCGGACACCCCTCAGAGATAGCTCTCTGAGGAGTGACAACTGCTAGGAATCATTGTGCCTTTTTATTGAAAATGTGATACATGCAAGTAAGTGGGTGAGGAGCAGTAAAAGATTTACTCTTAGGAACAGGCTATACAAAGCATGGAAGCAATAATTATAAAACATGCCGTTTGTCTTGTCAGATTAGGTAAAAATCAATCACAATTTTGAGGAAGTCTATTTGTCTGTTGTATCTTCTTAGATCTTGATTACTGGGGAAGGGTCTTTTGAAGAGGGGGCTTGCAGGATGTTTGATAGCTTTAGTCCCGGGCCAGGGCGATAACATGCTGGTTGCAAAGACCTAGATAGAAATCTTGTCTTGTTAAGTAAAAACACAGTTAATATGTGGACTATCTATACATTACAACAATAGAGGGTGAGTCTATGATCTTATATGGGAAAGGAAGATGATCTTGTAGCTCAGGAGACAACACAGGATGTTTTATTATCAGTTTTTCATAGTCAACAGCACATAGATGAGAAAGTCTTTGTAGTTGAAAGCTACCTGTTGGGCCTGTAGCTTTAACAAGGGGTAAAAACTAGCCTTAAACTAATTTAGTTTTCATATGCTACTGATGCTACTTTGGCTTATACTATTTTGACCTAACAAATGTTAATTGTGGCTTAGACAGGCAAGTGGGGGAGTCTTCAAACTTCCTGCCCTCTTCTTAGGGAACCACATTCCTATAAGATCACTAATTGGCTTTATTGTAATGGTTGGGGGTGATATCTTACTCTTGCAGGGTACCTTAATAACAGTAAAACTCATGGCAGAGAAATTAACTATAGGCCAGTAAAATGACACAAGGAGAATTAGTAAACCACTGGCTTTGTCTTGCTGTTTCTTCCCAGCCCAGGCCATGGGAGACAGCCTCTTTACCAGCTTGTGTTGTCTGCATGGCCCCGTCAGAAAGAGCTAATTGATATGGAGTAATAAAAGTGAAAATCTCTCTTCTAATATAAAAATTTAATGAAAGAGGTAGAATTTGAGGAAAAATAGGGGCCAGCAGGTGGTGGGGTGGTTAAGTGCACTGGACTCCTATGTGGTTGACTGTGGTTCGACTCCCAGACCTGGTGGCTTGCTTTCTCACTTTCTCTCTCTCTCTGTGTCTCTGTCTTCCTCTGATCAAATTAAAACAATAATAATGATTATGAATAAAATTAAATAAAATAATTCTTTAAAAGATTTGAGAAAAATAATAATCTATAGATACAAATGATGACATTATAATCAAAGGGCATAGAATATTTGATTCAATACTTAAAGATATTATCTGTATTTAGGAGATAGCATGCAAACAATGTTTGGAGTAATAATAAAGGAAAATAGGGCGGAGG
>NW_006160003.1:95816-108209 GCF_000334495.1 Tupaia belangeri chinensis
GGAGGTAATACAGCCAAGACATATAGAGTAGTATTATTGAAGAGTTACATACCTGGTTAAGGAAGGCTTATATCTAGTTGTTTGTACCGGACTGCATATATTTCAGTAACTAATATTTAATCTTTGGAAATGCTTAAATTTTAAGCATAATTTTAACATATACAAAAGGGGAATTTAATCTTTAAAACAAATGAAGATGAAAGGATATATTTGTATTCTATGTGGTAGGTTTCACATTTTTCCACTGATATAATAAAATAATGAACAAATATCTTTAAAACAAGTTATGAGAGAAACAATAAAAAATGTGAAAACTTCTCTTTATATATGTAATAAAAATACAAAGACATCTATGTACATTGGCATAAATGCAAAAATTGTGATAGACACGGATGGTAGACATAAAGATGCAAACACACTGTAATGACAGAGAATAACAAGGTGAAAGGACCTTCAGGTCCTAGTAGCAGGGGACTCACTAAGACACTTCATTCACTGATTGCTTCACTGGGAAGATGACATTTAAGCTGATCACTGGAGGATAAGACAGATTCAGTCATGTGAAGAGTAGAGAGAAAAGAACACTCAAACAGCCATGAGTATGTGCAAGAGCTTTAAAGTGGAAAAGAGCTTTATTTTCTTGTGGAAGAGCAAGCAGCCCTTTGAGCCTGGAGACAGCACTGAAGATCAGAGTTAATAAGACAAGGTTGGACAAACAGGCAAGGTAGGGATGATGTAGAACTTATGCCCTAATAGAGTTTATAATCTAAGATATAAAGAGACTGGCTCCCATTACTAATTTCTCATAGTTGAAAGCTGTGAAGAGGAAGAATAAAGGTACCCTTGGACACAGAGGGTCTAAGAAATCTCTATCCAGGTACTTGCTCTATAGCCTACTGGTTAGTGAAACTGAGTCCCATATGGCAAACCACAGTTAGAATCCCAGCCCTCGCAGCTTAGAAAACATGTCAGACACATGAGTGTGCATGCCTCCAATGATTACAAGATGGAAAAATGGAAGAGTAGAGATTGCAGCATGACCCCACCCTATTGAGAGGTGCTTTCTCCCTCCCTTTCTCTCTGTCTCTCTTTCAAGTGTATGTGCTCCATGGCAATATTAAAAGACAGAACACAAAAACAAAAACTCTGTCCATGTCATAATAATGCTTCAAGCAGATCCTACTTTTTCTCAATATTAAACGTATCTTTTCACTTTTAGTATAAATTATTATCTTTTCTGTATTAAAGATTTTTTAAAAGTCCCACATGACATATTATCTTCTGTTTCATTTTTTCCTTTTTTCTTGATAGAATATGTGCACACACACACACCCACACACAAAATGATAATGAGGAGGTAGAGAGAGACAGAGAGAGGAGAGAGAAATGAACTCCCTTCATGCCATGACCCTTTTCTAGCTTTTGAGTCAGTCAGATTCTAGGTACTTGCATGCACATGTGCTTGGAGTGAGGGCCAGGGCTTCACCCATGATTGCCATGTGGAATTCAGTTTTTCTTGAGCAGCACATTACTACTGTGCCATGCCATGCATTAAATTTTAAAGTGTGACTTACAAAAATGGCTAGTCCTAGGCCAGATGAACAGTTCATCTTTCTTTATTTATTTTGAAATTTGCAGGAGGTAAATTGGAAAGAGACAGAATGAGAGGGAAAAAGAAATAGAGAAAGAACACAAGAAGGCATTTGGGGCGAGTCACAGAACAATCTCTTTTCTCTTTCATCTCTCCCCTTTGTCATGATTTTGTGCCTCCCGGCACATGTTATCAGCGTGATTTTAAAGCTGCTGGGTTTAGGATTCAAGTCATTGTCAGCTGTGTAGATCTAGCCACCTGAATCTCTAGGCCATGGGCTGCCTGTGCAGGTGATATTTAATGTGAATTGCTACAACATTGAATCTTGCCAGGAAAGTTCAAGAAGGATGAGCTTCAGTTGAAAAATGTGATAGAGATTTATCATTTTTACTTCTTGAATTACTGGATGGTGCATCTATCAAAACCAATATGCATAGCCATTTTAGATATTGTCAGTATTTCTCTAAGACAGTAGTTTGTAGAAATGTTTTGTTTTTAATTTAGATGAGCTCTGATATAATTGCCACAAGCTACATTTCAAAATCAATATATACTCCTAATCCAAATTTAATAATTACATATTCTAATCAATTTTCTTTTTGCAAATGATGAGCTTTTATAGTATAAAACAGTTATGATTAAAGCTCACTTTTGTAATGTATATTAGCACTATGAAATTCTACTGCTCAGTTTGACAGGTAAGGACTAATTATAATTTCTTAAAATAGTTTAAATATAATGTTTCCTAAATTTATTAGAGCTGTAGAGTTGTAACAAATCCTAGAAAAATTTTTTCCTCAAATAAAATGGATCATTATATTAAAATAGTATTTTGCATTTTAATAACACAATCTTGGATGTTTTATTCCCTTTTACATTATTCCATTTTCTTCTAAAGACAATGTATTTCTTATACCTTTGTGTAATCAATATAAAAATTTTATTATGTATAACTTACTTAGTCTAATTCTGAGTTTGGTGAGAGAACAAATTCTATCAAGCAATCACATTTTGAGGGCATGCAACTAGCTTTTTAAAAGAAAGACATGACTCAGATTGGGCTCTTTCATTTAATCAGTACTTCTCTAGCATATTGGATAAAAACGTTTTACATTGACTAAACATTGTGAATATATTAGAAACTGGCTTAACATTTCAATTGTATATATTCAGGAATACAGCTCATGTGACACAGTTTAGAAAAAAAAATCTTCTAACTTTCAAAAATAGAATATATAAATCCACTCAGATAAATTTTCTGAACTCATAGGAAAAGTGCCTTAATTGGTCTTGTATCAAGCCTCTTGTTTAAGAGGATTTCAGATTCTTTTTTTTTTTAAAGAATGTGAGAAGATCTGCAGACATCCTGTAATGCTGGCATCCTAACCTGAAATCACTCATTAAGGAACTTAAAACAGCTATGGGCAAAGCAGTAAATATTAAAGTTCTTTTTTTTTGATATTATAATAAATTCTCTGTAGTAATGACTAAAAATAAAATGGATATCGCCATGACTTGTCATTTTATATTAACAATGTTACTAAATATAAATTAGGATTTTATTGCAAAAGCAATCAAAAATTGAAACTTTAAAACACATCTAGCCAAGCTTAAACTTGTCCTTCCTCACATGAAGTTTTGCATGTAGGGCAGGCCTTTAATTCTCTTTATATTCCAATCTCACTCCGCTTTCTTCAGTTCTGTTTTCAAAGAAATAATCAACCCCCTGCCCATAAAAGCATGAGCCAAAACGCTGTAGGACAGAATTACTTTTCTTACCTACATTTAATTTAAAAGCTACAAACAAAGTAAAACAAGCAACAGAAAAAAAAAAAAATTAAAACCCAGAACACTGGCTCTTTTTGCAATGTATATACATTTTTTAAAAGGTAACATTTCTAAGGCCAGTAGAAGCCTGAGTAGTGTTACCCTTGAGGCAGTGGGTTATAAATGAAAGTTGGCCCAAGGGGTCTTCTGGTTTTCAGTTAATATTCTCTTTCTTGTCTAGGTGCTGGTTACATGGGTGTGTTCTCTTTGTGCAAATTCATCAAGCTGTACCCTTAGGATTTTTCTAAATGTACTTTTATTCAATAAAACGTTTAAAATCAGAAAAATCCTCAAGTAGAAATAACTGATCTCAACCTTGGGCTTGATGTGATACTATAAATTCAGAGAAATATAATAATAGTTTATAAAATGTGGAAAAAATGAGTTCAACTCAAAATAACAAAATGGAACTATTTAGAGACAAGAAGCAGAGGTGTGTGCATGTGTACACATGTGTGTTCATGCATGCATGAGTGGTCACACCTGTAGGACAATCATCCATATGCATCTAATACAGCCTTTGTACCTAACCCTCTTCATAGGTAATCTTCGTACTCTGTGTGCAGCAGTTTTTGATTTGCAATTAAAGTGAAAATAATGGTTGTTATATTTCTGGCAATACTGACAAATGGAAAAATTATAAAGAAAAATGCTTTGCATAAAAAAAAAGCTTTCAATACAAAACCCTGAGTTTTAGTTTATACCTCCTTTTCCCTCCACTTTTAAATTGATTTTCCAGACAACTATCTGTTTTTCTTCTTTAACATCTCTTGAGATCTCTCTGTCCACTTCTTTGCACTCCACCTTATTTCACAAGTAGGCTACCACAGTTGTCTGCTATTGGAATTGTATAGGAAACAGCAAAGAATGATGGTTTCCTTTATTACCTCCTGCTGACATGGTCAACATACTCAAAGTCAATGACAACTCTGTTATAGACCACCCTGTGTGACCAAGGCCCAGATCTGCTGGAAATCACCTTGAGTGACCTGGCACACTGAGTCTTCAAGCACAGGAAATTGACCCGAGAAACAAGCCAAGTACCACTGGGTTAATGTAATAGCTCTTACATGTTATGCTTTGCATTTCCAAGTAAATCTTTAACTTCCTTCTTAAAGATATTCTTGCTTTGGGGAAATTCCACTGTTTATATGTTCATCCTTTTCTACCCACTGTGCAGTTACAGAATTTTTCATCATAAATATGTACAATAAAACTTGCTGATAAATTATCATCTATTTATTTAAAAATATTATATTGGTTGTGATCTGTTCTTCACCTAATAAATACAGAGCACAGGAGAAAGTTGCATTTGAGTTCTTTTGAACTCCCAACACCCATCTCTTTGCTAAATTTATTTATACTACAAATTTTTCAATACATGTATTACTCTGTGTCTCCAAGTCCATGGCACAACTCTCAGGTAGACGTCTAACCATGTTATTAAAATATGTTCAGTCATGTTTCTAGCTTTGGGCAGAAAGACTTATTCCTAATGATAACCCATGGACCTTTTCACTTGACAACCTCCTATTCACTCTTCATGTAAGATCTCTATGACTTACTCAATGGATTCCTTACTTACCACATCTCAAGGTCACAGCTTGAGTACAGAGCAAGAGAACAGACCCACAGAGTTTCTGACTCAGGATATGCTAGTCTTACATGCAGAAATTGGGCAAATACTCGCAAAATGAACTCAAGGTTCTTTTGGGCTAACAATGAGTGTAATCAAGATCAAAAAGTCATTAATCGGGGATCAGCAGTTAGCATAATGGCTATGTCGCTGGACTCTCACGTTGTTGACCACGATTCGAGTCCTGGACCCAGTGGCTTAAACTCACGCCGGGCGCTTGTGCGTGCATGCCCAAGATCCCGAGAGGAGAATGGATGAGAAGGGATTGCGGCATGGCCATCCCCCCTGGAGGGTGATTTCTCACTTTCTGTCTCTCTGTCTCTCTCTGTCCTTTTGGTGAGCACATGCGCCTTATGGCAAAAAACCTCTCCAAAAAAAAAAAAAAAAGGAAAAGAAAAAGAAAGAAAAACAAAGTAATTAAAAAAAAAAGTCATTAGTCATTTCTACTTCAGTGAGCCCCCATTTAAATTTTTTGGCAACAATGATATTGTATTTTGATAACTAATAAGTTCAAGCTCATGAACAAGAATTCTAAAGAATTCTAAGGTTTGCTTTCTTTATTACAGATTTAATTTGCATAACTAGAGATCCTTTGTGATAATACTAAAAGAAATACATAAAAACATATTGTTTGAGGTATTATTATATATTTCTTCTTCAAATATACCTATATTCTATACAGAATTCATTAAACTTCACTAGGTTATTACTAAATTAACATAAAAATCCCAAAACTAAGAGATATGTAAAACAAAATTTTATTTTTTATATGAAATGTTGATTATGGATCTGCTTTGCATGTTTTCTTCATTCCAGAATGCACCTTCAGGAAATGTCCCATTTTTTAAACATGTTATATTTTTGTGGCTAATAGAAAAGAACCTTTACCACAAATCACTATTTTTTAATTTTTAATTTTTAAAATATATTCAATCACTATATATTATTACAGTTTGTAAAATGAATTTTCTCAGCATGACTTCACTGTACATTGGTCCAGTTAAAGATATTGTCATACACGTTATTGTCAACAGATCATTTTCCACTTTCATGTCCCTTAAATGTTTTGCTTCTTTCTTTCTATTTTTTCCCCTAAACTTGGAAATGGCAAATATTATTTCTGCTAGCATTTCACTAGCCAAGCCCATATAGTCTTCCCAGAGGGAGCAACAGATAGAAGATTTCATGTAGATATGAGATTACATAGAAAGACACAGCAAATATTTTGAAAGAAAAGGACAATATAACATATTTCCTTCTACAAGCCCTGAGTATCTGATTTAACTAAAATATTAAAGGTGATTGGGAAAGGAAATAACAATTTTCTAACTTTTGACTCAATCATAATTTTTGCTCACCAGTTCTAGATTGATTGATTGACTGAATGTTAGATTTTTAAAGGGGGTACAAATGTAATAAAGTGTCAATCTATGTAGTCTAAACATAATCACATAACTGTAAAAAAAATGGTTAGACCACCACCAAGAGTCCATTTTAATTATTGCAAGTCATATCCTCTCCAGCATACAGAAATGTGTCAGTAAAAATAGATTTTTACTTTTTGTCACTGAAAGTATCCAACTTTGATAATTAGAATCTTCTCTGTATCAACTTTGAAGTTATAGTTAGTAGTTAATTAAGTATAACAGATTTAAACTTTTCAGCCATCATTTCCATCTTCCCAAGTATTTATATTCCTTTTTTTCAAAATAAAGTACTGTATCTGTCACACAGATGTGTTGAAATTTCCTTCTTCTTTTGAGAGAGAGAAAAAAACAAGCACCTTTACATGACCACATGATGCTGTGATCCACTGCCCCATCCTTTCCCAGCCTGCTAAGATCATGAACATGCATGTCCAGCATTTACAGATCTACCAGAGTACCAAACCCATCTTCTCCATGAGGATCTAGCAGTGCACCACTGAGCCAGACTGAAGTATGCTGGGACATTATTGCTATGCCATGATTTCGACCTCTTTATGTGCTGAAATTTTGATCACCTTAACCTTTGTTTAGTTAGAGTCCTCCTGGGCCCTCAGTTGGTCTTTCAGAAATATGAGTAGATTATTTTTTTTCTTAGACTAGAATGCCATAAAAATGTTAATTTTAATTTTTTATATAAGTTGAAAGTTGTTCAGAATCATTGCTCTTGATTACACCAAAGCATTTCTGTTGTCTTTATTTATTTAAAATATAAAAATCAATGCTGGATTTTCCTGTATTATTGACTGCCTGCACTCTGTAGCCAAAGCTGAAAGATAGAAATATAGATGATTATAGATACCAGATACAGTGTGGGAAGAGGATAGGTGAAGGAGGAGAGTAGGCCATTAAAGAGAAAAATAGAGAGCCAAGACATTTATGAGACAAAAAATGGGTTATTATCTGTTGAAGATAATGTGTCTAGTATTCTCAACTGGATTGGTGAGAAATGTATACATGTTGGAATATTCACTTGGCAAGCTAAGTGACATATGTGATCGAATGTATAAAATAAATTGAAATAAAAATATTAAGAAATGAAAAAATACAATTTTTATCAACATAAATTAAAAAATACATAGTGAAAGGAAGAAAAAATTAGTGTTGGATTAATGGGAGTTATAACAGGAATTGAAATTTGACAACCAATCATCTCAAATTCTGAATGTGATTTCCAGTTGTTTCAGTCATGAAAAGGGTAGAAATGTAGAACTTTGGTCTGTCTACTCATAGATTATGCTAGAGTTTAGTTCTTAATTTTAAGAAATAATTTTGTAATGTATCAATGTGTGTGTGTGTGTTTAGTCTTGTGTTTTTCTCTAGCCTGAAAACCTGTCAAAAACTGTCTCTTACATTCAGACACCTTAATTCCTCCTATACTGTTAGTACATTTTGTAACGGATTGACTCAGTGGAACCTTTTCTTCCAGATGATCACAGTCAATAATTTCAATAGTTTTTAAATCACTTGTTGCCTTGGTCAGCTTCTTAACTATCCTGGAATAATGATAAAGTGTTTATAGTCTTCCGTCTTTTCTGAGCCATTTAATTTTTCTTAATTAATCTCATCCTTTTTTATTTCAGTTTTTGTTTTAAAATATATGACTACTTATACATAATTTTTAAATATGTAATTACAGATGTTGATGTGACATGCTGTTTTACTTAATAATGGGGTGAAGGATAAAAAGAATTTGAAGAGTGTTGGCCTAATGACCTTGTATCAATTTATTTTTAAACCATTTATTTTTTCTAAATTTTTCACATTCTCTTACATTATAGTTTTATTACCTACAATCCAATATTGAATAGCAATTTAGCTACCAGGCAGGATTATGGATTGCAAGCAAAAAGAATTATAATCTCAATTTTTTAAAGTAAGAAAGAAAAAAAAAAGATAAGGTAAATCAAAAGGTCTGTTTGAAAAACAAAGTGGGAGAGGTACAAAGAAAATTCCAGCGATCTGGGAAGTAGCAATCACAGAGTCAGTGGGCCAAATCGGATCAATGTATCTACAGGAAATGAGTTCTTAGGTGTCTGCTGATTATGTGATGATTTTAACATGTTTTCAAAATTCCCTCTATGATAGCTTCAAAAGCCACTAAAATCCAAAATCTCGAAATCCAAAATCTCGAAGAAAAAGCAGTGTTTTTGTGGCTCCCCCACCACTCTTCTGTCCCCTGTCTCATCAGAGGAGAAAGAACCTAGTTAGAGGCAGCTTAGATGGGGCTTTATAACAAAAGACACAAAATGATTTATAAATCAAAATGGAATATAAAAAAATATATTCACAACAGAAAAATGTATGTGGAAACTATTTTTAAGTAATACTTTACTGTTTTGGTATAAAAAGCACATCAGATTAACTGAAGTCATTAATGGCTTTTAGGACACATATTTACAAAATCAAAGATAAAACATTTATTCTAAATAAAAATTAAGGTCATTAGTTTGTTAAGCTAGGAAAACCTACCCCATGCTAGGATCAATTTAACCTGAGGGTTACTATTTAAAACCAGAAGGACAGAGGCAGTTAAATCTAAATAAAGTTGGTTAGGAAGACAAATTGAGTTGGTTACAGAGTGTAATTGTAAAGTCATTTTTGTGTTTTGCTGTTATTGTAGCAATTGTCATTTATTTGGGTTGAATTATGCCCACAATGATTTCTTTAAGTTCAAGCAGACTGAAGGTTCTGCAGCAGCCAAGGCTTTGTATGTATGTAAAAGTTGAGAGCAGAGATATCCTTTATCTTGTGACAAATCAATAGAAAAACTAACACATTTCTCTTTTTTTAATATAACATTTAAGCCATTTTTATAGTATTTTTGCAATCCTATATTTATTTATTTCTGTGGAAGACATTAGTCTATGGAAAGTGAGAAATAGGTGCACATATTTCAAATTATGTGAGTTGGAGTACTGTGGAGAAAATAATCTAAATGGAGTCTATGCACTCTGAAATGCATTTCATGTTCTTAAATGCATTTCCATTAACAATCTTAAAATATGCAGGCTATTGAAAAGCATTCTTCCATATTCAAGAATATGTAGACAAATTGCATCTGTGTTTTCCTTGACAAAAAAAAGTCTTATTTTCTAAGTACACTTATTTCTTTCATTATTCTAAATTCCCGTAGACAATTGCTCCTCATTAAGCAGGTTCATTACTTTTAATTTCAGAGATAGTGAACAATTTTATTGTCTTCTGTGGAGTTATAAAATGGTTTCATGTCATGATTATCTTAAATAAGCATTATCTTTTTACTGCCTCTATTTCTCTTTATTTCACATTTCTTCTACTTTTATAGCTTAATACTGCTCAGTAATATCAGTTCAATAGGAAAAATTAGAATATGTAAATAAGTAAACATAAAAACAGAAGGTTTTACTGTTTGTAGCCATCTAGGAATATTGATGAATAGATGTATGTTTAGATGTGTAAGAGTGTGTACGTGAAGGTGTGTGTATAAGAGTGTATGTGTGCAATGACATCTACAAAATATCTTACATTGGACAAATCAACACTGTCAAGGACAAAGTTGTTTGGTACATACAGCTTCTAGTTAAAAATGTATATCTATATCAATTGCTCCATCACTCAATGGTAATGCACTGCTCAAGAGAAGCTGGATTCCACATGGCAATGGCAGTTCGAATCTGTAGCCTGGTCAATCTGAAACATGTAAAGCACATGTTCATGTGCTCGATATCTAACAGGCTGAAATACAGAAGGAAGGGGATCATGGTGCCACACTGTAGAGGGTGCTTCTCTCTCTCTCTCAAGTGCAAGTACACACATTCTATCATGAATAAAGAAAAAAGTAAATATTAACAGCAACAATTAAAAAAAAAGTATGTGTGATTTTTTTCAGTTCCAACCATAAATCATTACCCGACAGGTCTCATGGGTGGTAGTTTTCCTTCCTACTTCAGATTAGCTGCGCAGCTATGCATTGCAGTGTCTGAAGGCAGCTGGACTCATGACTTAGGTCCCCTGGCAGGTCGTGATTTTGTAAAAATTTACCTTCCTAGACCAGCAGCCTTCCTTCCATATCTTTGTCTGAGGTCTTTGGAAGAGGGCTTCAGACCTACCTGTGAGACCTCTTTAGGAGGGTGGAAGAGAGAAAAATTGAAGATAAATTACTCCTATAGTGACTAAGATCCCATGTTTTTTCACTCCAGTCTTTCCTATCTGGGAATTCATCCACCTTTTGGATCCAAAACGATTGTCAGACTTCTGTCTGGAACTCCCTTTACAGTCAGAAAACTGACACCTTTGCTGAATTCCAAAATTTTCTATTCATAAATCCTTTCATAAGGAAAAGAATGGGAAGATGTGTGGGCTCTTCTCTAGCTTTAGCCTCTTTCTTACACTATTGTCAAAATGATTATAGGCTTGGCTGAAACTTCCTCTGTGGTTCGTTACTCCAACTGACTACCACCCTCTCAACACAAACACACACAAAAAATTCTCTCCCAGCTTAGCTGAGTTCTTCACACCAACAAAGTCAGTCTTCCAGCTTCCAGATTCATTGCAACAAGGGAGGCTAAACACTAGAGGAATGGTGAGAGTCTCGCTAAACAAAGGAAAAAGACAAGAATCACAGAATTGGGGGAAAAGATGTTTAGGTACAATTCAAATGGAGTAATGTCTCAGTTTAAAGTAACGCAAGTCTATGTTTAAAGGGTCAACATCAGATCTGGACTATGAACTAAACTCAGAGTCCTATGTAATTGAAAATTATGAAGTTAAAATAGGTGTGGAATGCTTTGTCCAGGGGCCTCTGATCTCAAGTTCTGCAACTGGGATTAAATGAGGGTTGACTGTGTTGATGTAATCAAGATCATCTAGATAAAAATAGACTGTTTCAGTCTTATGATGGAATTGCAGACATCAATGTTCTTGATCACCTATTAATTTAGAAAACAAAGCTTCTCAGTGACTAAGAAAGAGTCAAAATCTAAGATGGTTATGTCATTTTACAGCTATAGTGTGTCCAAAGGACAACCAATTAGTGTGTGTGTCTTCTATTGTTGATATAATCAGGACCATCTTCCCATGAAATGAATGTATGTCCACCATTGTGTTCCTTGGCAGAGTGTATTAGCTCATGAATGTTATCATTTTTAAGGTGGTTTTCATATTTTGTTGCTTGGTTAGAAATTATTTTGTAAAAAACATTTTATTCTTTCTAACTATTGTCTTTGGTGGTATATTTAGAGTTAGAATTGATGGAGAAGGCACTTTATTATAGCTTATAATACAGATATTGAAGTATGCACCAATTTACATTTCCTCAGCATTTTTTTCAAATTTATCATATTTATTTATTTTTTTTTCTTTTTTGTGTATATATATATATATACATATATATTTATTTCAATTTCTTTTATACATTCAATCACATATGTCACTTAGCTTGTAAAGTGAGTATTCTGACACGTTTACATTTCTCACCAGTCCAGCAGAGAGTACTACATGCATTATCTTCAACAGATAATCACCCATTTCTTTGTCCCATAAATGCCTTGCCTCTATTTTTCTCCTTAATGTCCTTCCTCAGATTCTCCTCCTTCACCCATCCTCTTCCCACACTGTATTTTTTTTTTTAAAGAAATGACATGCATTCCATAGAGTATATGTGCCACACTTTAAAAATCCATTCCTGTTTATGGATGTTTGGGTTGGTTCCATGTCTTAGCAATTGTGAGTAATTCCACAATAAACATTTATGTGCAGCAAGCACTTTTCTGACTAAGGATTCTTCTATCCTTTGGGTAGATACCAAGGAGTGAGATTGCTGGATCATATGATAGTTTTATTTGTAGATCTTTGAGGAATCTCCATATTGTTCT
>NW_006160003.1:108277-132790 GCF_000334495.1 Tupaia belangeri chinensis
TTATCGTCTTTTTTTTTTTTTTTTTAATACCCTGAGTTATTCTGACTGGGGTGAGATGGTGGTTTTGATCTGCATCTCCCTTGTAATGAGAGCTGTTGAGTGTTTTTTAATATGCCTTTTGGCTATTTGTATGTCTTCCGTAGAGAATTTTTTTAAGAAATATTTTATTCAATTTAATTTATTTATTTCATTCATTTATTTTAATTTGACCAGAGAGAGAGATAGGAAAGCTAGAAAGCAAGCCACCAGGTCCAGGACAAGAACCATGACAGCCATGTGGGAGTGCCCAACACCTTAACCACCACACCACCTGCCGGTCCCTGAGAGTGTTTTTTTAACTCATTCTCTCATCTTTTAATTGGGTTGATCGTATTTTTTTGGGAAAGCTGCATGAGTTCTCTGTGTATTCTGGTTATCGGTTCCTTATCTGATACATATTTTACAAAAATATATTCCCTATCTAATATATATTCCCTATATATTAAATAATAAATCATTAAATATGTACTTATTAAATATTTATTAATTTCCCATATGACATTTTGAAAATAAAATTTTAATTATATTTGGCTAGTGTATTTTTAGAAATCTATATTTTGGAGAGGCAGTCTACTATGGTGATTCAGAATATATATATATATATATATATATATATATACTTTTATCTAATCATTTCTCCCATTACAGAGAAAAGTAGAGAGAGGTGCTCCCAACAAGGTCTTCATTCCATGATCAACCTAGAACCTTAGCCAGCAGGAACATGGGCAAACTCATGCACCCAGTAGTCTCAGGGAGATCGCCTATGCAAATGCAGGACCTTCCTATATGGCTTCAGCCCTGCAAGGCATTATGTTACAGTCACACCACTAGGGCTAACCAAGAACATACATTGTGGAAAGCAACTGTAGATATGAGAGACAGTGTGAGAGGAGGGTGGGAAATAGGGGACAGTGAGAGGGAGGGAATAATGAGGAAAAAGAAAAAGGTAAAGTATTTAAGGGATATAAAAATGGAAAAATATCTGTCGATGATAACGTGTATTGTAATATCTTTGTTTCAACCAATATACAGTGTTTTCAGGATGGAAAAATTTATTTGGTATGCTGGAATGATACATAGTAATTAAATATAGAAAAAAATAAAATTAAAAAGAAAGAAAGAAAAAGAACTTATGCTCTTACATAGTCATATATATTGAAATATGTAGACCATTTGAAATTGCATAGCATTATCTTACCTTTTCTTTTTTAGAATTTATTTAATTTAAAATTAATTTATTAAATTTAATTTGTCATTAGTATTATTATTTATAAAGCATTATTTTATGAAACTTTATTTATTTATTTTTAAAAACTTGACCAAAGGAGAACAGAGCGAGAGAGAGAGACAGGGAAAGTGAGAAAGCAAGTCACCAGGTCTGGGACTTCAGCCATGGTTGGCCATAGGGGAGTCTAGCACCCTTAGCCACCACACCACCTGTCAGTACCAATTATTATTATTTTTAATTTGCTGCAGGGCATATGCACTCACCAGAGAAAGATGGAAAGAGAAGAAAAGTGAGGAAGCAAGCTGCAGGTCCAAGGCTCTCACTAAGGTCAACCACGTGGGAGTCTAGTATCTTAAGCACCGTACTATCTACTTTTCTCCCTATTCTTTGATTTCTATGATAAACCTTGGTGTTCTCTGCTCTGTTTCTGATTAATGATAATCTCTCGAAGTCTTGCATTTCTGCTTCCCTTCTTCAAAATGACTCCTGAAATACTGAAATTTTACAGAAATCTATCCTCAGTCTTAATCTCTCCTCTAGTACTTTGCTATTCCTAAATGATTCTGTACTGTCTCAAGACATCAGTTATTGAGGTTATGCGAAGGGTTTCATATATTTATTGCAATTTGGATTCATTTTTCAAATATTTAAAGCATTACATGTAATAACTGCCTCAATATTCCTACTTTATCTTAGATATTGTGCTGAAAATACCAATTTATAATTAATTATTAATATAATTGAAATAATATTATCTAACTCTTCAGGCTGATGCAACAATAGCTATACAGCAAATGTGTGAATGACAGTGGGTAGTATGATCAGCTGTTGTTAGCAGAATTTTAATAGGCTCATTTATTATGTAAATGGGAAGAAAATGGGGAGAAAATTATCTAAGAGCAGAGAATAAACAATCCAAGTTCCACCTCTGGCTTTCTACCTGAACTTTGAATATATCTCATGGATGATTGCTAATACTTGTTTCAAGTTTAAAATTCTGTTATTTTTATGAATATTGTAACCTCAGCAATATAATTTGAAAACACATATACATCTTCAGAAAAGTCATGACATATTTTTCTATGTTTTTCTGTGCAAAAATGTGTCATGACTTTTCCAATCATCCGTATGTTTAAAGAGCCAACATAGCTGAGTTTGTATAAGAAAATATTCATACTTAGATCACATTCTTTGGAGCTTTTGGGATTTCTGGGCTCTCTCCTTAATCTCACAAGGGAATTATTGAACAAAGGCTCAAACCCAAAAGTGGAAATCTTAAGAAAATACAAAAGAGAAGTTTAGTTCAGAATATTCTTAACAGGGACCAGCAGTTAGCGTAATGACTATGTCGCTGGACTCCCACGTAGTCAACCACAGTTCGAGTCCCGGACCTGGTGGCTTAAACTCACGCCAGATGTGTGTGCGTGCGTGCCCAAGATCCCGAGAGGAGAATGGAGGAGAAGGGATTGCAGCGTGCCCATCCCCCCTGGTGGGTGATTTCTCGCTTTCTGTCTCTCTGTCTCTCTCTGTCTGTCTGGCGAGCACAAGCACCCTATAGTAAAAAAACCTCCCAAAACAAAACAAAAAAAAACAGAATGTTCTTAACATTCGATGCTGCAGAAAATGAGCTGCTTGCTAAATAGTGACTCTTAGTTTGTGTAAATCAGAAGGGTGAATGAGAAAGGAGTGTTTCTCACTATTGGAGAGAAGCTAGAATTTTTTGGTGGCTTTATTTTTAAGGAAGTTATCTCATGCTATCAAGTTAGATCCATTCTGATTATAATTAGTTCAAACATCTCTAAATTATATTGGAGATCATTTGTAACTTATCTTTCAATTATTAAAAAGGAATTTACAACAAAATAGTGCTTAGCATGGATTTTTATTAGGCCAAATTTTAATGATCTCATTATAACACTTCATGAAAGAAATATGAAAATTTGGATACTAATTGGTGAGTCTTTTAACTTTTTCAATAAGAAATTAATGTAATCTTGAAATCATTCAGAATGATGAAATTAGTAATATGAATCAGAGATCAAGTATGATTCTCATAACAAAATAATGTCTTAGTTTAATTCCTATAACAAAGCAGAAAACAGTAAAATTGTAAAAATGGTTGTAGTACCATAAATAAAATCATGTGACCATTCATAGAATTAGTTCAGGAGTGAAACTGAAAAACCTTTGCAGTTTTGAGCACAGATGGCAATTGAAAAATCAGGATCCAAAGCAAGATTTACGTGCAGTCAGGAGCAAACTAAATTATATAGTGCTAGAAGCCAACTGAGCAATCATGGGTTGGGATCCCCAGGATGGTGGAAAATAAATTGAGCACAGGCATGCATATCCAAGATTTTTGTTTGTTTGTTTTTAGATTTTTTAAATTTAATTTTAATTATTCATTCATTTATTTTAAATTTACTGGAGAAAGAGGGGAAAAAAAAGAGAAAACAAGACACCACACTGGGTCTGGTACTTGAACCATGGTGGCCATGTGGGAGTGTCTAGTGCCTTAACCACCACAACAACTGCTGGTCCCCACATATCTAAGATTTTTATGAATTGGAAGGTGAGTAAAGGAGAGCAAGGTGTGACAAGAGAATGCTTCTCTTTCTCTGACTCTCATGCATGCACTCCTACTCTCTATCATGAATAAAATAAACTTAATTTAAAAAATAATTTCAATTTTTAATATGAAAATGTTGGCTTTAACAATAAGGTAGAAATTAGGAACCAGCAGATGACATATAATTACATCACTGGCTCCCAAGTAGTTAAACATGGTTTGAGTCCCGTACCCAGGTGTGTGTGCATGCATGCCCAAAATACTGAGAGGAGAATGGAGGAAAAAGGAGGGATTGCAGTGTGACCACCACCCCTGCAGGGTGATTTCTTGTTTTCTGTCTCTCTCTCTGGAGAGGGCACAGACCTTATAGCAAAAATCTCTGTAAAAAACAAACAAAAAAATAAGTAGAAATTAAGAAGAGGAAGTATATGCAAATTATTTCAAAGAATAATAAAGTTACTGAAACTCTTTGATTTCACAATATACTCTGTGGAAAATGAAAGGATAAGAAAAAACATTTTTGTTTTAGAAATGTTTGAGAGTCTAAAAATGAAGGGACAATACAGTTTGCTACCTATTTCTCCAAACATCAAAGGCTTTCTGTGAGGAGAAAGCTGGCAATTGGTTCTCAACAATGTGTCAAGAAAGTAATTAGTTCATTGGACCTTTGGACCACATAGCATTACCACCTACAATAAGAACACCAGGAGGCATACTGTTGTGAAGATCTATGTGGTTTTCTTGTGCTTCTTGTTTTTATCTCAAGATATAAATTTTTATTTGAACCTGACAATTTGTTGTCTTTACACTTCTATGTGAATTCTTCACAGGAAAATAAAACAAATGGTGGTATACTATCAAAGGACAATTGATGTTTTTTTATTGTTACTCTTTCCATTTCTTTCTGAAAAGTGAGTATTGGACTGAGGGACTTTAAAATAGATTAAGATTTTTATTTCAAAGTGTGAATTCCATATTGATTTATTTGTTGAAAGGTTTGATTAATTAAAAAAAATATTTTTATTTATTTATTATTATTTTTAAAATTTGATCAGAGAGAGAGAGAGAGGAAAAGTGAGAAATCAAGCTGCCAGGTCAAGGACTCGAACTGTGGTCAGCTATGTGGGAGTGCAGTGCTTTAACCAGTATGCCACCTAATCATGGCAGAAGTTTGATTAATTTTTATGTGGACTCATTCTTAAAATATATTCATGAAACATTTAGAAATAACAGATGAGTATTCCTAAGGAAACCTGAATTTATTCCAAGTAAGCAGGAAAAAAATCAGGGGATGAAGATAAAGAAAGGAAGAGAAAGAACATCAAAACTAAAGAACAAGAATCAAACCTTCATGGAAGTAGCAATACCATTCATTAATACCAGTGTAACCAACCTTTCCTTGATTAGAAACATTGAATTAGTGAATGAAAATGCTGTATTTTGTCTAGAGGGGATAAAGTTACGACTGCCTCTAAAGGTTCTTATCTATAGGTCAACTTGTATTCTGCACAATACAGCCTAATTGAATATAGTCAAATCACTAATTAGGAGCAGTTGGGACAAGTAAAGTTTAGATAAAACTTGAAGAGATATGTCACTGAACATTTCTACATGGTTCTTCCAACACAATGCATATGTTAAGAGGCATGCAGCACTGGAATTCTTTCTATTCCCAGGCACCACATACAAAAAGTTCCCAAAGTCCATGTATGAGAAGTACATAATAATGGGGAAACTAATCATTATAAATATATTTTTTTTTATTTCCGTACTACTGATTGTGGCTAGATGATGTCATGATCAACTATGTTTCTGGGCTACTTGCTGGAGTAACCGCTGAAGACAAATAATCAGATCTCCTTTACATCTTTTTAAAACACTAAATGTTAAGGGACCAGCAGTTAGCATAATGGCTATGTCGCTGGACTCCCATGTAGTCGACCGCAGTTCGAGTCCCTTACCCAGTGGCTTAAACTCATGCTGGGCGCGTATGCAGGCATGCCAAAGATCCAGAGAGGAGAATGGAGGAGAAGGGATTGCGATATGGCCATCCCCCCCGGGGTGGGGGTTGATTTCTCACTTTCTGTCTCTCTGTCTCTCTGGCGAGAGCACACACCCTATAGCAAAAAATCTCTCCAAAAAAAAGACTATATGTTAACATACTATTTGACAACTAACACTAAGTAACGAAAAAACACATTTTCTTTTTTTTAAGAGTTTTTTTTTATTTTTTTATTTATCACCACAATCCAATTACCATTCACTAGACAGCACCACCTCTCAAATCACATTCCAAAACATAAAACTTTAGGGGACAAACCATCACCCAAATTGTATTTCAGAACAACACCCTTGAGGTTTTTCGTTTGTTTGTTTGTTTTTCCTACTTAATTAGCTACTTCTTTTTGATATCCTTCAAAGCTACCTTCTTGTTTACGTGACTCTTTATGTTAGAATACCCCAGACTAAGGCCTTGGGAAAGGTAGCTTTTCTAACTGCATTTAATATTCTATTATTACCATCCAGTTCTTATCTATAATATCATTTGTAAACAGAACAATTTCAAATATATATTTCCTGTCAAAAATATCCCATAACCCCCAAGTCATACATCTAAATGCCTACTCTTTGTGTCCCATTACTTTCTTGAGTATCTCAAACTTATTTGTAAAATGTCCTATATTACACAGAAAATCTGCTCTGTCTGCAGTCTTTATGATCATAGTAAATAGGTCCATCTTCCCAGTTGGATATGTAATAGAAACTTGGAGTCATTTTTAACTAATCTTCTACCATTTATATCTATCTAACACTCAGTGTTTCTGCTTTCAAACTACGTGCAAAACAACCCATTTTCACACATCCATTGAAAACTTAGTACAAGCCATCATCATCTCTTTATTGAGTTATTACAACCCAAATACAGTCTCTCTTTTCTCATGTTACCTTTTACCCTTCTCTAACCCGACAGTTAGAATGATATTGTTAAATCAGAGGTCATATCATATTGTTCTCTACTCAAAATCTTTCACTCCATTCTCATTTCACTAATAGTAAAATCTAAAATCCATGAAATGGTCTACAATACATGGTACAATGCTTAGTAGTTATTCTTTATGCACTGCAAATATGTGCTCTTCTGTTTTTTTTCCCTTCACAAATAACTGCATTGATCAATTATTCACCTCTTTCAGGCTTTTATTCAAATATGAGATTCTCATTAAGGATCTCACTCTCTGCTTTGTGTTCTCCCATCACTATTATCATCATATAAAAAAAAAAAAAAGTAGGGACCAGTAGATGGCATACTGGTAACATCACTGGATTCTCACTTAGTCAACCATGGTTCGAGTACTGGACATGGAGGTTTAAAACTCACACTGGGCATGTGTGCATCCATACCCAGAATCTCAAGAGGAAATGGAGGAGAAGGGATTGAGGCATAGTTATCCCACGGTGAGCGATTTCTCGCTTTATGTCTCTCTGGTGAGCACACGCACCCTACAGCAAAAAATCTCTAAAAGAATAAAAGAAAGGAAATTTTACTGAAATGTTTTTTAAATTCCCTGCTCCAATTAAAACATAAGCAAATGAAGGAAGACAATTATTTTTGTTTTGTTCCCTAGTATATGCAATGTTCTCTGACATCTAACTGACTATTCTTAAATTTTGCTGAAGAGTTAATGCATTTTTGGCACTTTGCTTCTCACTTACATTAAGCTAAGAGAGAAGAGTGTCAAGGAGCCATTAGGATATTCCCCCATTTTGTGGATGAGAAATTTGATCTATTTTTTTAGCATATTCTGAGGCATCAAAAAGTAAGAAATTGTGCTTATTTAGATAAATCAAAGCAGAAAAATGTGTAAGCTGATTGGATATTAGCTATATATCCAATTATGGCGTGGATCATAAACTATATGCACTTACTTTATAAAAAAAAAATGCAACTGTGGTTTCAGACCTGTAAGCGGCATGGTGGTAAGGCACTGGACACTCCCACATGATTGAATATAGTTCAAGTCCCAGACCTGACTTGCTTTCTCACTTTCTCTCTCTATGGTCAAATTAAAATGAATGAATGAATGAATAAAATTAAATAAATAATTCTTTAAAAATATATGTGGACTATGTAGAGAGAAATTTACCCAGGATATTTTAAATATCAGCATTCTGGCATAGGAAGATGGGACAGACATTTATAGCCAGAAAGCCAAGATCATAGTAAGGGAGATTGTCTGAAAAAAAAGGGAATAAGCATTTATTATGAAAATAATAACCCAATGTCTCCATAAAACAATTCTAACAAACAGGAATAGGTTCCAAGACAATCATATAAGAATACTTATTTCTTTTTACTTTTTTAAAATATTACATTTAGTCACATATATCTTTACAGTGTATCTCTTCCTTTTTTAATTTTATTTTTATTTTTTGAGAGGTTTTTGCTATAGGGCACATCCACTTGCCAGAAAGACGGAGAGACAGAAAGCAAGAAATTACTCCCACAGCGAGGATGGACATGCTACAATCTCTTCTCCTTCATTCTCCTCTTGGAGTCTTGGGCATGCATGCACATGCACCTGGCGTAAGTTTAAGACACTGAGTTCAGGACTTGAACCCCGGTCAACTACATTGGAGTCCAGTGACAGAGCCATTATTCCATCTGCTGGTCCCTACCGTGTATCTTTTTTTCTTCCAGGATAATTACCATGCATATCAGTTGATTCAAAGACATTACTATACACACCATTAAGAGCAAATAGCTTTTCATTTTTTTGTCAGTGAAACATATTCATATTTGGTTTTAATAATCTAACAGACTCAGCAATATTAAAGCAATCTTATAAACACACTGGCATACCTTAAAGATATTGTAGATTTCACTCCAGACTACCAAATAAAGCAAATGTCACAATAATATAATCACACAATTTGTTTGATTTTCCAATATATGTAAAAGTTATATGTACACTATCCTATATCAAGTGTTCAATGATGTTATGTCTAAAAAATATGTATACCTTAATTAAAAAGAGTTTATTGCTAAAAAATGCTATTAGAGAGTTCAACAAATCATAATCTTTTTGCTGATAGAGTCGGTGTTTAATAGTGGTGTTGCTGACTGATCAGGGTGCTGATTGCATATGGTTAGGTAGTTGTAGCAATGTCTCAAAAATAAGACAACAATTAAGTTTGCTTTATTGATGGAGTTTTTTGTTTTGTTTTGTTTTGTTATATAAGATGCTTCTGTAGCATGAGGGCTGATTTTTAGCATTTTGTCCATAGTATTTCTTTCAAAATTAAAGCCCATGCTCTCAAAATCTGCTGCTAATTTGTTAGCTGAGTTTATGTAATATTGTAAATTCTTTTTTGTCTTTTCAACAATGTTAATAATATCCTCATCAGAGGTAGTTTCTATCAAAAAACAAAAAAAAAAAAGAAAAGAAAAACAAATAAACTCTTTATTTGTTCATCTATCAGAAAAAAAAAACCTCCCTTAATCCATTAATGTTTTATTGTGAGATAGCAGGAATTCAGTCACACCTTTAGGTTTCACTTCTAATTCTAGTTCTCTTGCTAGTTCTACCACATCTGCAATTACTTCATCTGCTGACTGTTGTGTTGACATTTTGAGGTCCTCCTATAAGTCACAAATATTCTTTTTTTTTTTTTTTTGAGATATTTTTGCTATAGGGCGCGTGCGCTCGCCAGCCAGAGAGAGAGAGACAGAGAGACAGAAAGCGAGAAATCACCCTTTGGCGGGATGGCCACGCCCCAATCCCTTCTCCTCCATTCTCCTCTCGGCATCTTGGGCAAGCACACACATGCTCCCGGCATGAGTTTTAAGCCACTGGGTCTGGACGCGAACAGCTGTTGACTATGTGGAAGTCCAGCGACATAGTCATTACGTTAACTGCTGGTCCCCAGTCACAAATATTCTTAATGACATCAAGAATGGT
This sequence comes from Tupaia belangeri chinensis, assembly GCF_000334495.1. Lineage (NCBI taxonomy): Eukaryota > Metazoa > Chordata > Mammalia > Scandentia > Tupaiidae > Tupaia > Tupaia belangeri. The sequence goes on from NW_006160003.1 coordinate 118,074, forward strand.
AAATTCTTTTCAAAATATTTCCAGTTTACTTTGCCCAGGTCCTCCAGAAGAATCATGATCTATGCAATTATATATATATATTCTATAGGGCATGTGTGCTTGCTAGGGAGAAAAAGAGACAGCAAGCTAGATAGTGAGGAATCACCCCCAGGAGCGATGGCCACAATGCAATCCCTTCTTCATTCTCCTCTTGGGATTGTGGGGATTTATGCCCACGTGCCCAGAGTGAGTTTCAAGCCAGCAGTTGGCCATGAGGGAGTCCAGTGAGGTAAACATTATGGTATCTGCTGGCTCAATGAAGTGATTTTCTTAAATGAGAAGACTTGAAATGATGCTCTGATATGAGGGCTGCAGAATGTGTTTTATTAGCAGATATGAAACTGTCATTAATCTCCCTACACATCTTTATCAAAGCATTTGGTGACCTTGTCAATGAGCAATAATATTATGCTGGAAGAGCAAGAGCATGCAACATTTATTTATTAAGTTCTCCATTTTATATGAACATAGTTTGTGTTGACACAAAACAATTACAATAATAACAACGAGTAGGAATCATAGACTTCCATGACAGATAGAATAATAAGGAAGAAGTTGAAATATTTCAAGAATTGCCATGTATCTGCTGGCTCAATGAAGTGATTTTCTTAAATGAGAAGACTTGAAATGATGCTCTGATATGAGGGCTGCAGAATGTGTTTTATTAGCAGATATGAAACTGTCATTAATCTCCCTACACATCTTTATCAAAGCATTTGGTGACCTTGTCAATGAGCAATAATATTATGCTGGAAGAGCAAGAGCATGCAACATTTATTTATTAAGTTCTCCATTTTATATGAACATAGTTTGTGTTGACACAAAACAATTACAATAATAACAACGAGTAGTAATCATAGACTTCCATGAGAGATAGAATAATAAGGAAGAAGTTTAAATATTTCAAGAATTGCCAAAATTGGAACCAGCAGGTAGTATGGTATTTAAAGACACTGGACTCCCACATGACTGACTGACCTAGTGGCTTGCTTTTTCAGTTTTTTTTTCTCTCCTTTTCTGTCTCTTTCTGGTGAGCACACATGCCCTATCACAAATTAAAATAGTAATAATAATAGTAATAATAATAAAGTATTACCAAAATATCACATAGATACAAAGTGAATATATAACGTTGAAAAAATAGTGACAATAGACTTGCTTGATGAAGAGTTGCCACAAATCATTATATAAAGCAAAGTGCAATAAAATGAAGATGATACTGTGACACAAAGCTCTTCTGAACCCTCTTCCATTTTTTTGTCTTGCTGGTTAAGTTTTATGTGACAGTAAGATGTGCCTGAGATAGATTACCAAGTCAAGGAAAATTTAACTTCATTTTGGTTTGTGCTCAAATTCTTCTGCCAAATGTCTCTTGTGAAACAGCTCCATGTCATCATTTGGATTTAAGATCATCGATATATTCAGTATTTTTCGTCAACTGGAGTGTAAGCTCCTTGAGGTTAGATCCTTTATTCTGTTGTGTTTAGTGTAGATTCTAACCATCAAAAAAAGGACTTGGCACAGAATTTGTTGACTAAAGGAGCAAACTATTATTATCTTTAAAATGTTGATTATCATCAGAAAGAATGGGTTTGGACATGTTGGGGTACTCTCAGAATCCATAGTAGACATATTCACATGTATTCATTTCAATTATTAATGGCTGGTATTTTTTCCCTATCTACAATCTCCAAAAACAGTTTTGGGACCAGTAGTTGGCGTAATGGTTACATTGCCGGACTTCCACATAGTAGAATGCAGTTCTTGTTCCCGACTTAATGGCTTCAAACTCACGCTGGGCACATGTGCCTGTGTGCCCAAAATACAAAGAGGAGATTGGAGAAGGGATTGCGGCATGGCCATCTTCCCAGGGCATGATTTCTTGATTTCTGTCTCTCTTTCTGGCAAACTCAAATGCTCTATATGGAAAATCTCTCTCTGAAAAAAACTAGTTTTTTCATATATTCTATTATGTGTATTTTTAAGAAAAAAAAAATCACTAAAGGAATGTCTTTGATTTCAATAAATAAGTATTCATATTGTGGAAATATATGTTCCAGTTATATATTATATTCTTTTACTGATAATAGTGTTTTATAAAAATAAGATCCTAGACCTTTCTTAGACCAGCAGAGAATCCTGCAAATGCTAAGGCAGAGAGATAGCCTAGAGCCAGAAAATCCATTGTGATATAAATAAAAAAAGATTAAACCAAGCTATTCCTAAGTAGAAACTTAGCTCTCCACATCTATTTATGATCACATCAAGCTGTGAAATTATACTAAACTGTCTCTCCCGTCAAGATTTGTGAAAGTCAACACAATGAGCCTTTCATAAAAGTAAAAATACCCTTTTAAGTCATAGTTTCCTCTTTTTAAAGAAAAAGACAATAAATATATTTTCTAATTTTAAAAGAGGATGCTTTATATCTGATAAAATGGAACTGATAAACATTAATATAATATTGAAAGATGATATTGTTGCATTTAAACAAAAACGAATTACTTCCTATGTAATTTTAAATATATATTATTATTCAAGCAATCTGACTGAATTGCTAAGCACATAAAGACCAATCACTGTACTATTTAATAATGACTATTTAATAACACTTTACATAAATTTTAGAGTGATTTATATCTTGAATTAAAAACTTCAGGAGTCAGACATTATTATAGAATTTTATTAGTTAGGGTTCTTCAAAATACAGAACCAATAGAATGCATGCAAACACACACACACACACACACACGATTGATTTCTCTTTTGCATGTGTTTTCCTTTTTCTTTTGTTTTTTTTTTTTTTTTTTTGCCAGAGTGTGTGAGCATACCAGAGAGAGACGAAGAAAAGAGGATAGAGAGAAAAAGCAGCCCATAATAGAGCCGGGTTGTACTGCAGTTCCTTTTCCCACATTTTGCATTTATTTTTTCTGCCAGGATCCTGGACATCTGTGCACACATACTCTGTATTTTTCAAGCCACTGGGAACCAGGATTTAAACTGTGGACTGGCCATGTGGGATCCGGTTCCCTCTACATAACACTTAACCATTGTGCTACAAGTCAACCCTCTCTACATGTTTACTTTTTTCTTCTATAGAGTTTGTATCTCATACCAGAGAGAGACAGAGAAAAGGACAGGAGAGCCAGGGAAAGTGAGAAAGCATTCCTCCATGGGGCCAGGACCATATGGCAATCCCTTATTCTTCATTTTCCTCTAGAAAATTTGGGCACACATGGACATGCACCTGGCAAGTTTTTCAAACCACCATTCAGAGACACGCGTGCCAGATCCAGCTGTCATAAGCACCACACCAAATGATTTATTACCTCTTGAGGGTAATGTGTATTGTATTTTCGACTGGACTGATCTAAGGTGAATTTCAGGTTGCGTAAATTCTCTTTACAAGCCAAATGATGTAAATCAATTGAATGCTTAAAAAAAAAAATAAGAATAAAAAAGTAACACACCACTGACTGACTCTGTCTTTTTAAAGAGATTTATTATAAGAAATTGGATTAGGAAGAATAAGAAGCTAAAACCCAGGAGAGTTGATGGCATAGTTTTAGTCTGAGTCCAAAGGCCTGAAAACCAGAGAACCAATGGTATAAACTGTAGTCCAAACCTAAGCCCAAGTTTGAAGATAGGAAAAGACCAGGGGCTAGCTCAGACGGTCAGATATAAAAAGTGATTTCTCTCTTAATCCGCCATTTTTTCTGTCCCTGCCTTCAGTGCATGGGGCCTAGCCACATTAAGCATAGGGGCGTTTTGCTTTACTCAGTATAGAAATTCAAATGTTAATCTCATGCAGAAATACTGTCACAGAGACAGCAGGTGGCATGATAGTTAAGGCACTAGACTCTACATGACCAACAGATGTTTACCTACCTGACCTTGTGGCTTGCTTTCTCACTTTCCCTTTCCCTCCCTCTCATTTTCTCTCAGTCTCTGTCTCCCTTTGGTGAGTGCACTGTGTCCTAGACAAATTAAAATAAATAAATAAATATGTTTGTTTGTTTGTTTGTTTGTTTAAAGAAAGAAATAGTGTCACAGACACTCTCAGAATCATGTATAACCAAATATCTGGGCACCTTGTTGGACAGTCAAGTTGACACATAAATTTGTCATGAATGTTAAAGTAGAATGTCATATCAGTGTTACAATAAATTTGGAATTAAAAAAACGTATTGAAAATCTTTACTATTTCCTTATCTCTTTAAAGGCAATTGTGATATTCTCCAAGACACTGAAAAGGTATTTCCCAAAACTTTATTCATGCTTCATTTTCAACTTTGTGAAAGTTTATGCACTATTTGAATGACATTTTGTAGTGTTGACAACAGCAGAAAAATTTTACACAGAATTATATTCCCTGTTGTGCTCATCACTAAAAAAATAGAAAGAAAGAAATGGTAATTGTGCTTTCACAATATAAAAAGCCTTAAAAAAATAAAGAGTCCTGACATTTAAAAGAGCTGAAAATGAGTAGCTTATCCCTTGCAACATGCCTCTAATAGTGTAGCATTGCATATTGAAACTATGAGGAAATATCCATATTGAAGATGCATTTAATCATTTTCCAATAATTTGTTTTAAAAATAAATCGAAAGATAGAACAATAATTTTCATGTCAAATCAAAAATAATATAACATAAACACTTGTATAATTTCTCTTTTCCTAAATAGAACTTTTAAAAATTAAATAACAATTATTCCATAATTATTTTCATTGGATAATTGACATGATCACAAATTTCAGGGAAATAATTAATGAGTAAAAAGTGTGTCTTTTCTATAACACTTATCTGAGGTTTTATGTAACTATTCTGTTTGAAGTAATTTTTTTCAAATCAAAATATGATTATCTGACAATCAGCAAAACAATGTCAGCCAATTTCAACATTCTAGAAATATGATACTTTAGCTTATGCCCTAAAAGTTCTATAACTAGAAGGAAAGATGAGAATAAAATCTTGGATGACATTTAGCAATCTTTGACATTGTCCTCATTCAAACTATGTAAAAGTCCTCACTTATTTTTTAACTTGCCAGAGGGCATATGTACTTACTATAGAGAAACAGAGACAAAGAAAGAGAGGAGAAGGAAGGGAGAAAGCACCCTCCAATGGGACTAGTTCACATATCCTTCTCCTCCAATTCTCTATCCTGTTTGGATTTGGGGCATGCATGCACAAGTGCTTGTGTTTTTCAAGCCACTGGGCCCAGGATTTGAACCATATGGTTCACCACCCGGAATCCAGTAACCTCAACTTGCAGGGCATGGAGCTAGTCCATCAAACTATGTAGAAGTCCTCTCAAAGTCATCTCTAGAACATATAATAAAATATATTCTTTTCTCCATTTCTAGTATTAGACTGTTATTACATGACAAACCTTCGCTGGTCTTCATTGCGATGATATTTTTCTGACTGTCTTTGGTAAGCTATTACTCTGTAAGATTTAGCTACTAATTAATAACAAACTACCCAGAAACTTGGTGGCTTAAGGACAGAATGATTGTTTTTCAATATTCATACTCCACAGAACAGCTAGGTGCTTCTGATGATTTTGGCTGGGACTGGTTTGGAAGTTTTGGGCTTGGCTTAAACTCACCCAACACTGGCAGTCAGCTGGCTGTTAGCTGTTGTAGAATAACCTCAGCTTAGACAACTGGCTTGATTTCATGTGTCTTTTTATCCAGTTGGCTGGCCTGAGCATCTTCTCATGGTGATCTAAGGGGTCCAAGCAACAGACAGAAGTATGTGATACCCTATGAGGTTTTGGCACAGATCTGAATTGCTATCACTCCTCTCACATTTTATTGGCCAAAAATTCTCAAGGCCAAGAGAGAATAAAGAGACAGAGAAATAGAAATAGAAATGATGAAATTTGCTTCAGAGACACATTAGGAGGTAGGTGAGGAGTCGGGGTGGAGAATTAGAGTCACGTTTGCAGTTATCTCACCAATGTTCTAAAATCTATTTTTAAAATAGCATGCAGATACATATTTTTGGAATATAAAGTACCATTCCATTCAAATGATTTAATGTCTTATTATAATACTTAATAATATACTTAGTAACGTATATAGAGTATATTTATTATAAGTGTAGTATATTGGGTTTTCAAAAAATCATGATGCATTTTTGCATAGAAAAACTTAGAAAAAAACATCATTTTTTGACAATCAAACACTATCCTAATTGATTAAGTATTATATTTAGTTTTTTTCCTCTTGCTATAGCTGCATTATAACATCTATTATTGTCATAGATGCTAAACTCCAAATTAAGACCTACAATGCCTTTACTATACAGTTTTTGTCTTCTCAAATCTCAACTTACTCTTCTACATGTTCTAAAGTCAGGAGCTTACCTATGAATTCATTAGTAGATCCCAGTTTGTTAATAAAAGTTTAACACAGCCTCAGCCACAGTAGTGCAGGTGGTAGGCAATAATCCTGTGTAACACAGGAGCCACATCAGAAGGCTCAGGATCTAGACCCCTAAGTTGACGGGGCAAGTTCAAGATCCAGTGTGTCTGGGAGGCTGAAGGAAGTCACTGTGTGGTAAGCACTGTTTTGATGGATCTCATTTTCTTACTCTCTCTCTTTTTCTTTTTCTGTCTTTCGAAAAAATAAATGAATAAATATACTTTAAGATCCTAATATTTAGAAAACACTCATTAAATATTTACTAAGTAAAGGAGTAATAAGAAACATGAGGATATTTTATACACATAGTTATCAGCACATTGGTTGAAAAAAGAGAAATAGTTTTGAAAAGAGTCTTCAATTCAGAGATGATGTTATTTCATTTTTGTTCCAAGTTTTTCCTGTTATCATAAATATATATTATGAAGAAAACTTGGTAGGGTTGAATTTGGTAACACTCTTCTTCATTGAGTTCTGCAATCTATACATAACCTGCATGTCCTTAAACAAAAGCAGATTCTTGGAAAATGTGATGCCATGGCAGTGAAAGCTAGTTCTTCTCTCAAACACTAAACACTTCACATCAAATTCCAAAGCCACCTTTTATCTCTCTCAATATTATACCAAATGATAGTACAGCAAATTTCAGACTGGATTCGGTAATGGAAGGAATAATACTATAAAGAACATTTCTTTTAAATGACAAACTCATAGCAAGAAACAATAAATTAGATAAAACAGCATTATAAATTACAGTGGTGGTAACTTCCTTATTGTTAGCAAGTGCATTCCTATATATTTAGGGATGGAAGGTTATAGTGTATTCCTAATTTGGTCTTGAATTGTGTGTGCATGTGTAAGAGTTTGTTCTGTGTGTGTAGAAAAATAGAGGAAGGGGAAAGAGAGAGGGAGGAAAAAGAAGGAGAAGAAAAGGCAGGACAAAAAAGGAGACAGAGAGAGAGGCAGATGGAGGGAACAAAGAAGAGGGGAAGATTGGGAAAGAAAGAAGGGTGGGAACAATGATAAAGTATGAATATAAGGACAGACTAGTAACAAACTAGAGAGTCATATATGTTTCTTGCAATATTGATATTCAACATTCTGTACACTTTTTCCCAAATAAAAGTTATATTATATGCTTCAATAAAAACATCTAGGCAAAATGCCTTCCCCTGCAAATTTTGTTGTCCTCTCACATCCTCAGTATTCCAAATCTCACATTAAAATGTCTCCATCTCAGCGCCAGCAGGTGGCATGGTGGTTAGGGGCATTGGACTCCCACATGGCCGATTGCAGTTCATATCCTAGACCTGGCGGCTTGTTTTCTCACTCTCTCTCTCTCTCTCTCTCTTTCTCTCTCTCTCTCTCGCCTTCCCTCCCTCCCTGTTCTCTGGACAAATTAAAATAAATAAGTAAAGTTATTTAAAAAAACAGTCTTTAGGTCTTTTGCAGGCTATGCACACATATTAAAGAACTGATTAAAGAGCTGTCTATCTACCATTTCAGTAGGACTTACTATGTGGGTTTTCTTTGTAGTAATGTGCATCAATAAAGACTGACATGGAAAAATTGAGGGTTTTTTATTTGTTTGTTTGTTTACCAATTACTGTTAGTTAGAAAGGAAATTTATAGTTAGGTATTTTGTGATAAGGGTTAACTATTCCCCCAAAATTTATGTGTTAAAATTTGGTGAGCCATTGTAATGGGATTATTAAGAGGGTGAAATTTGGGCCATGAAGTAATGTGGGCATTAAGATGCTAGACTCTGACATGGTTGAATGGGCTTTAAGTCGCAGACTTGGCAGCTTAAAATCACTCTCAGTGCATGTGCATACATGCCCCAGATTCCAAGAAAATGGAGGAGAAAAGATTGTGGCATGGCCATCTTCCCAGAGAGAATGATTTTTCATTTGCCCTCTCTCTTTATCTCTCTCAGGCGAGTGCACACACTGGATGGTAAAAATAAAATAAAATCAAAAATCAAAAAAGAGAGTGAAAATTTCACCTGACTATGATGTTGAAAGGTGAGGCCTTTGAAGAGGAAATTTGGATTAAGATGATCAGGGTGGCCCCTATTATTGAAGCCTGATGGGTATATATTTAAAAGGAATGAGACATATGAACACAAGGACACAGATGTATGTCCTCCTGCCTTCCACCATGTTTTAATCCAACCAGAAGACCCTCATCAGGTATAGCTACTGGCTTTGGACTTTCAAATTATGATTATAATAAAATTCTGTTATTGCAAATTACCCAGACCCAGGTATTTTCTGTTATTAGCAATGGAGAACTAGAACACCATGATACGCAAGAACTTGGCATGCAGGTCCTTGGAACTGGAACTTAGATATTTCTTTCTGAACCTCTTGGTGCAGCTCACTGGACCAGCCTGTGCTGCTACTTCTTCCTTTGCTGCCAGAAAAAAAAAAAAAAAAAAAAAAAACATTTAGTGCTTCTCTGGACTTTCACCAGTTTTCCTCTTATGATTCTTCTGTTTCCCAGTGAGGATGTATGATAGAGCAGTGTGCATGCATAAATAGGCTCTAACCACAGCCTTTTAGAATTTTTCTCGGTTAATGGAGTCTAAAGTGAGACATATGTGAAAGTGCTCAAGCTCTGTGTTCATTTTCTTAGGCAATAATATGTTAATATCAGTATCTAAGAGCAAATATAAATTTTGTAATCTCTGAGAAAGTGTTTGTAAACGTGTTTCTACTTTTTCTTAAATTTTTTACTTAAGTTGAATGTATGTCAAGCATACACACTTTGTTTCCATACACACAATACTAATACTATTCTCTGAACTGGAATCCATCCACACATGCTTAGTTTTTCTTTTATTTTCCTCATGGAGTAGAGAGAGACTATGGAGTACTCATACTTTGTAGTCATATCTGCTATTTACCATCAGGCTCATTTCTCTTGATCTTGATGTAGCTTCTGGCCCGTTTTTGTTTTCCTGGCCACTTGCCGTAATAGTTGCTTTCTATAGCATCATCTATCACCTGCTATCTTCTTTTTTTTACTGTTAGGTCCAGGTGTTTCATTGTAAGAGAACTGCTTAACCTCTAGCATATTAACATCAGTTCTTTTCATCATAAGGTTTCTACCAGTTACCTACTGTACCCACATACACAGTAGCAGAAGGAACAGTTGGAAAGACCAGCTGGAAAGCAGAAAGCTGTGGACTGCTGGCCAAGTTCATTCTATAGGTGATTAGGAACTAGCAGCATGACACAAATGTCCTCTCTATAAGACAATCAGATAGAAACATTTTTGGTCCTCAACTGAAGGAAGTGGAGCAGAGCAAGATAAAGTGCCTTGATTTCATGCCAAATCAAGATGATCTATAGCTGAGTCAATAATAGAATTGCTGATGTGTAACATATGTGCCCAAGGCACCTTCTGACCTATAAGAAATGTTTGAGTTTGGTCTATAACAATTGCATTAAAGCTAGACGTAGAGCTTAGATAAAAAAAAGTAAGCATCTATTTGAGTCTTAATGTAGTGGTTGTTTTAAATTTCCAATGTTTTAGTGTGTGCAATGTATAATTAATTACAAAGTTTTTCTCCATAATTTTGCAGCATCAGTTTTAAAAATTAATAGAAAGGTATAATTGGCAGAATATGTTTTAATTGGTTTTCTTTTTAGCCTTTGTGCTTTATACTTAGGATACATTCAGTACATATTTGTAGTATTAAGTTGGATTTAAATATTTCAATCCTGTAAATCACACAGTCAAAACATCAGTTTCTCAGTTGGTAACTACCTCTAATTATTGAGATGCACAATTGAAATTATAAAAGCATGGAAAAACTAATGGCATTCCAGGATAAGGAAATATTTATTCTGCATTTTTCACTATGTTTTCAAACCACATGTAATAGCCAAGTCTTTAGTAAATAGCTATTGAGAACTCACAATGTTCAAAATACTATTTGGTTCTGACACAGTGAAACTTTCAATAAGATTAATGGAAGATTATCTGCTGGGACCATGCAGTTAACACAAGCTGAGTATGAAAGAACTGCCCCTTGTGCCTAGAGCAAGGACTCGGCTGAGAACTGTTTGCAAGGTCAACAGTTTTATGAGTTCTGGACCTCACCTCTATTGTGTTACTGTACTGGCCTGCACTCAGTTTCTCTGCCATGGGCCTTATTGCCATACCCCGGTACCCCATAAAGGCACCCCCAGCCTTACTATAACTTTTACAATAATCCTGAAAGAATCCGGATCCACTAAGGCGGCAGCTGCATAGGGCAGCGGCTGCGAACAGGAGTTACTCCCATTAGACTCATCCCACCCTCCTGGAAAATGTCAATAAAGAATTCTACATTCACTTCTACTAGGGAGTACATAGATAAGCATTAAAAAAGTCTAGGTTAAAGCTACTTCCTGTGCACCCACCCCAGGTGGGGTATGGCTCCCGGCAATTATCAACATGGAAAGATGTTTCACAAGATCCATTCAAAAGCCCATGGTAATTTAAAGAAAGTTTATTCTTTTCAACCTTTTGTAAACATGAACTGATAATTCTTGGAATCTACCAAACATAACTATAATAGAATGTCAATGGAAAAGGAAAAAAAGTAATGTCCTGTATTCACATTTTCAAGATGTATGAGTATTTTCCTTACGGAGAGTTGGGAGAATTCAGAATGACATAATCACAGCCCATTCTTTTATTGGCTGGAATGCAACTCTTTTAGGGAGACACAGTAGATCACTATATATTCTTTTTAAGAATTAATTATTTAGTTTTATTTATTCATTAATTTATTTTAATTTGGACAGAGAGAGACAGAGAGAGAGAAGCTGGGAAAGCAAGCTACGAGGTCTGGGACTCAAGCTGTGGTTCGCCATGTGCGAGTGTCCAGCACCTTAACCAGCACGCCACCTGCTGGTGCCCCACAGTAAATCACTATTTAATATCATGAGTTTGTTCTGGGCTTAAATTTGTAGACATTGTCAAGGCTATCAATGGTTGGGTATTTCTTCCATGAAGCACAGAACATTCTTCCCAGGTAGGTCTTCTTGCTTCTTAAAGAACTTAAAACATATACAACATGCATGAGTTCTGGGTTCAGTGATAGTTTGTCATTCTTTCTGCCTATTAAAGAGAGGTCAATCCTACATTTTGAGATGATGATGTCATAATGGCAGTGAACTATATTCATGGGCCATTGCCAAGAAAGGAACTTGTAAAAGAAGAACCAGATTATAGCAGGGTGTCAGGTTGACAAATAATCCTTTGTTGTATTTAATCACTGGGGTTTCTGCATTTCAAGTTTATTCTAAGACAAAATAACCTTAGATAATAATAATATGATTTAAATCTAATCAACTAAGGAAAATATTTTATAGTTGGGAAATATGATGTTGTCCTTAAGAAGACATTCAAAATAAAATTAAAAAAAAACAAATAGTTCTAAAATCTTAATAAATGATCAAGATGAGATAAGTGGACATGACAGATGAATGTTTTTTCTTTGAGCAATGATCCAATGAAACAATGAAAAGTGCTGTTATCTCACAAAACATGGTATTTATTTGAAAGGCATGTTGTTTGATCTGATAGAAAAATGTGTCTATTATGAGCTATTTTACTGTATACTCTGCTCACTGGAGTATTCTTAAACATTTCCTAAACTAAGAGTCTCTAAATTTTTTGAAGCATTCCCCATAGACATATGTAACCTATAGAAAAATGTATTTATTTATGATTGATTCTTTATCTTAAAGTGGGATCATTAATATTTTTTATATCAGAAAATAATTTTATTATTAAACAAATGATCATATGTGATGCTAGTTGGTTTATTCTGATTGAGGCTTCTTCAATGAAATTAGCTTGCATGATGTTTTTGTACTCTCATGATTAACACTTAGGCAAAATAAAAGAGAGAAGTAAAAAATGACTGAAGACATAGTTCAACTGTAATGCAGGACTATCAACAATCTTGAAGAGACACTTAGGGGAACTTTGAAGAAAGAATGGCCTTTCAAAATTTTCTCTATTTGTACTTAAATACCCAAATTGTTATACTCAACAATCCATCTTTAGATGTGAGCTGTCAAGGGAGGGAAAACAATGGCGGCACCGTAAGATCTTCATTGTTGACCACAAAATGTAAAAAACTAAGAGAGTTTAGTATGTCAGAATACTTTATCATTATATTTTAAAGAATTAATTGTTTAATTTTATTATTATTTTTTAAAATTTGCTATAGGATATATGCTCTCACTAGAGATAGAGATAGAGAGAGAGTAAGAAAGAAATCCACCAGGTTTGGGACTTGAACTGCTGTCTGCCTTCTGAAAAACCAGTGCCTTAACCACCACACCACCTGCTGTCCTTTTAGTTCTTATAGTATAACAGCAAAAATTGCATTCCCCATGTGACTACATTAATTACATTTGATAATAACCATTAATATTAATAGGAATGCTGTAAAGGTAAATTAACTGTATTTTTTTAAAGTATCAACAATTTGTGGTTCAATAATCCTCCAATTCTCACTATAAATGAGAAGCTTAGAGTGGAGAAGGGAAGTTTTACAGGTTTTTTTTTTTTTCCCTCTGTAATTTCATATACTTCTGAACTCAATAGTTGGTTTTATTCTTTCCTCATGTTGAGTCCAGAAGAAAAGTATTTTAGAAGAAAAGAGCATAAGAAAATAAATATGGCTCATTTAGTTTAAATCTGGCTTTCAGACTATTTTTTTTTTTAAGACTGTAAATCTGATTCTGCCACTAGATACTGTTTTCAACGCTTTTGGTTGTTTCAATCCCTTGGACAGTCACACTAGCAGTGGCTCAACTCAAGGTATGATGGTCATTTTATTAACCAGTATGTCTCTACCCGTTTCCAGCAGTTTATCCCACAGAAATGCTTTCTATGCAGTAACATTGCACCTCAAGGCAACCTGTCCGGCAAGGTCCCTTTAAAATTGACTCTACTGCAATTGGTTTCCAAAGATTAATTTGGCCATATGGAAAATTCAAGCATCCTGGGAACAGCAGATGGCATAATGATTACATCACTGGATTCCCACGTAGTAGCATGCAGTTTGAGTCCCAGACCCAGCGGCTTATACTCACTTGTGTGTGTGTGTGTGTGTGTGTGTGTGTGTGTGTGCATGTGTGCATAAAACACCGTGAGGAGACTGGAGGAAAAGGGATTATGGTGTGGCCATCCTGTCTGGGGGGTGATTTCTTGCTTTCTGTCTCTGTGTCTCTCCCGCAAGCACAAGCACCCTATAGCAAAAATCTCTTTCTATTTGAAAAGAAAAAAAAAAAAAAGAGAGAGAGAGAAAATCATTCTTGTGCTGAAAACTTTGAGTGAACAGGTCCCACTTCAACTCTTTCATTTTTTATTCTTCTGTCAGTTCCTGGCAGGCACTCATCTTCAAGACTCCTGAAATCTGAACTATCAAGCATTACGCCTGACTGACATCCGTGTCACAAGACTAAATGGTCAAGTGTCACCATCATCACTGGGCTTGTAATTATGGGGTGTAAGCATTTCCGCCTCCATGTTTATACTATGAAAAATGAATCTCGTTTAGTAATTTTTTAACTCTTCTATAGTTTGGTAAAGAATGCTAAAACTCACTTAGAAGATGTTGCAAAACAGTTCAGTAACACATATTACAACTAAGGACAAAGAACCTAATTTTCTTAACTATGAGTCCTCCGATGAAACATCAAAAGAGATTATTTTAACATTATGTAATCATTTTGTATTTTACTGTTTGGTGGACTATGAAAGTTGGAAGTTATCAAACATTCAGTTTATCATTGCAATGTGAAAAGCACACAATGTTTGAAAGAATCCAACATTTTTAAGTCAAGTGAACTTCATCATTGAGCATTTAATTCCATTTAAAATATATAGAGACTTTAATGTAGGAATTTTAGTTCTAAGAATTGATCATGTAAAAATATTCAAGCAAATATACACATAGCATTCAAAATGGCATCAAAGATAGGAAAACTTATTATTTTTCTCCAGATGGGAGATTTAATTTTAATATATCTAAGTGAAATATTGTAAGAATATTCAATATGTATTAGAAGAAAATAATCTACTTTTCTTACCATTCAAAGAAGAAACAAATTTGAATCCTCTAATTCTGACACTCAAATGTAATAAAAAAATATATCCTTTGTGGAAAAGTACTTAGAAAACATGAAGAAAAGCTAAAGTGGAGAAATTAAGGAATTTGCTTTCATTTTTC
>NW_006160003.1:132806-156737 GCF_000334495.1 Tupaia belangeri chinensis
TTTTCTTGCCCTACTTTTCTTTTATTATTCTTTGAATAAACCTGTCAACACTTTCAATGATAGTGAGAAAATATTATTTTCTTAAATAATATCAGTATAGGAAGAAAGTAGTCCAGAATATCAACAGGTTAAAAAGCTATATTACTTATGATGGACATTTCAGAATACCATACGTTGAAACAAAAATTTAATTGCTTCCTTGAGGCAATAAAATTATTTACTGAGTTTTATCTCCTCATAGAAAAAAACGTACTCAGTACAAAAATAAGGACTACCAAAATTAAGGATGTGATAAACTCAAATGTAAAATAGAAAAAAAAAAACATTTAGTTTTGTTAAATTTAAAATATAATTTTATGAAAAAATATGTGAAAATAAAATAAATATTAAACAATCTCTTTTTGAGTACCCCAATGCAGGTGCTAAAAAAAATAATTGCTTGATGGGGCCGGCAGGTGGTGTGGTGGTTGAGGTGCTGGAATCCCACATGTCTACCTGCGGTTTGAATCCCAGGCCTTCTGTCAACTTGCTTTCTCACTTTGTTTTACTCTCACTTTCTGGTGAGTGCACATACCCTTTAGCAAATTAAATAAAAATAATCATAATAATCAATACAATTCAATAAATAATTCTTTTAAAAATTAGTGTTTCATAGTTGTAAATAATAGGAATGTTATTTATTTATACTTAGAAATTAAATACGTAGGCACATACGATGCAATGTTACGTTACATTAAATGTATATACACACAGCTGTCCTCTTTCCCATGTACATTTCCAACTAGCACCTTCCATCAGTTAGATTATGGCAAACATTTGCTGATTTTTTTTTTTTTTTTTAAGAATCCCATCTAAATCGTTTTCTTTTTGCTAACAGTTCATGAATTTCCTATTATAGATTTAACTCTCTTCCACTTTTGAACTTTCGTGTTAACTCATGGCTCTGTTTATCCCTAAATCTCTTCCTTTCCCTTCCTTTTCCTTTCCACTCCCCACCTCTGCCTCAGTCTCTCTCTGACATAGATTCAAGTACAACACTGATACAGATTATATAGATATAATACTCATTAACAAGTATCACTTAAATAAAGCTACCCCTAAAATTTAATACTAGAACAAAAAAATTTTAAAAAGGGGGGTGGCAGCTAACGGCAAGTGTTTCAAATGGCTGTATCCCATGTAGTCAACTGCATGGTTTGAGTCTAAACCCAGCACCTTGAAAAATGCACTGGATGTGTGTGTGTGTGTGTGTGTGTCTGTGTGTCTGTGTGTCTGTGTGTGTGTGTATGTGTGTGTGTGTGTGTGTGTGTGTGTGCGTGTGTGTGTCCACAATCTCAAAAGGAGAGAGAAATGGAGGAGAAGGAATTGTGACAAGATCATGCCCAGGAGGGCATGATTTCTCGCTTTGTTTCTCTTTTTCAGTCTCGCTCCAGCAAGCAACATGCCCTGTGGCACAATCTTAAAAACATAATAACAATAGAAAAGAAACTTTATCTAGGTAAAATTTCAGACTAGTTATTGGCATACTGAATTATTTCTTTTTCTTTTCTTTCTTTCTTTCTTTTTTTTTAGAGAGATTTCTGCTATAGGGAGTATGTGCTCTCCAGAGAGACAGAAAGCAAAAAAATCATCCACCATGGAGCATGGCCATGGCTTTTGGTCCAGGACTTAAACTGTGGTTGACAATGTAGGAGTCCCGTGATGTAACCATTACGCCATCCACTGGTCCCAGTGATTTTTTTTTTTTTTTTAAGACAGAGATCTTTTTCTTGCTGGACAGACAGAGATAGACACAGAGAAAAAAGTCAGAAATCAGTTTTTTTTTTTTTAAGACAGAGATTTTTGCTTGCTGAACAGACAGAGATAGACACAGAGAAAAAAGTCAGAAATCAGCCCCTGGGAGATGGTCACACCCACAGTCCCTTGTTCTTCAGTCTCTTCTTGAGATTTTGGGCACACGTGTACATGTACCCAGCATGAGTTTTCAGCTGGACTCAAACCACGGTTGACTATATGGGAGTTCAGCAATGTAATAATTACACCTTCTGTTGGTATCAATTTTTTAATACCTAAAGCACAATACTTAAGTTTGTATAATTTAGAGCAAGTAATAGCAGAGTGGTAATGTAAATGGACCCACGTGAGAAAGGTCTTGAGTTCAGTACTGAAGACCTCACTTAGCATGCTGGGTGCTTGTGTGGCCATGATCTAAGACAGTTGGACTGGGGTGGATCACAGGGTGAAGACCCTGTTGGGATGGATGTCCATCTTCCTGATTCTCTGCTTCTCTCTGTCTCTAACTCACAGAATAAATAAACAAATGAACTTACAAAAAAATTGCCTAATTTATGCATTGGATTTTATTGAAATTGGGATGTCTGCTTGTTGAAAGACATCTTTATGAGAATCTAAAAAAAAGAAAAAAAAAAGCAAAGATATTTACTTGACATGAAATTATATCAGAATACATAAACAACTTCTAACATTTAATAATAAGAAATGAACCCAAATTTAAAAAGTAGAAGATTTAAACAGACATTTAGCAAAGATGTAGAGATGACATGAAATCTTATGAAAGATACTCAACCTCATTAATTATTTTTAAAGAGTTAATTATTGAATTTTATTTTTTCTTATAATTATTTTTTAATGTGCCATAAGGCCATTTGCACACCAGAGAGAAACATGAGAATTGAGAGAGACAAAAAGAGAGAGAGAGAGTCCAAGCAGGTCTTAGACTGAAACTGCCATGAGGGAGTTTAGTGCCTTAAGCACTATGTCATCTATTGCTCTGAACATCATTAGTTATTAGAGACACAGAATTTAAAGGCACAATGAAATGACATCAGATATGTTTTAAAATGTAGAAAGGTGCTTGGATTTCTCATAGCAAAGTATCCAGAAGCTGGACTTCTTGCACAGAGGCTCAGCACGCTAAGTGAAAGTGTTCTAGCAATCAAGTGAGCAAATTGTGTTATCGTTCATGTCCAGAGATGAGAATCACAGGGCGTCACCACCGTGATAGTCTATTGGTCAAAACAGTCATAAACTCACACAGACTTGAGGGAAAACAAATTAGATTTCACCTATTGATGGAAAGGAGGCAAGCACACATTATAAATGAGCACTAGAGAACAAAGATTCTTAGCAAAATATAGGAGTAATTACTGCAATGGGAACTACATGTTTATAGAGTCTAAGAATTTCCCATAAACTACTTGCAGTTGAAAAAAAAAAGTTCCTTTAAAGTGTTAAGATCATCAGAGATGGCTACCAAAAATGGAATAATTAAAATACCAACCTCCCCTATGTATGCAGATTCTAGCTCACCTAGAACATATAATTTCTCTTAATTATGCAACTATGAAAATATGGACAGCATTATCTGTATATTATTATATTACTAGAGGATTAAATCTTTGATTATCTAGGTATGCAAAACTTGCTCTTGCAGATGTGGGACAATTTAAAGAGGTCATTTAAAAATGTCTAAAGCTGACTTCTTACAGATTTCCTTTCTCTAATTACCAAATATCAAATTATTTCTCTTTATGGTCAACACATATAAGCTGTAAAGAAATATATTACTGCCTCTTCCTCGGACTTATAATGTCACCTCTTTATTTGAGACAAGTATCCAGTCATTTTCTTCCCTCTTTTCACCAGAACATATTATACTTTAGGTCTCTGGATAATTACCTCTTTCTCTTTTATCACCCTGTGTTTGGCCGCCTTCCATGTCTTAGTCACTATGAGATAATGTGAACTACTCCTAAGTAAATGATAGTCTTGAGACTGCAGAACTGAAAATTCTACGTCTCTATAGGAATTATAGATACAGCAGTGCCTTTGGCTCTGTCTTGAAAAAGTAAGAGGTGGTAAATACATTTGGTAATTATTGGCAAGTTTTTAAACCCTGAGTTGTATCTGTCATCATGGCAGCATTCAAAAAAGGGATCTTGCTCCATCTTTACATCTTAAACATAAAATTAATTTCTTTATAGGGCTATACAATTTTGGGAGCTAACTTATTAATCAATATGACATCATAAATTAAAGTTATGTTATTTTCCCTTTTCCCTGGATAGGTTACTATAACTATTTGAATATAAAAATATAATTTATAAATTTAGGTGGAAACAAAGCAAAAACATCATGAACAATTTTTGAAAATGAAAGGCAATTTATTATGTAAAAATCAAAATAAATGTGATTAAAATCCAACATTAGTTCTTTTACATTTTGGGGTATGATAAAAAGAGAATTGAGAACTATGGCATCTTTTTTATTAAACCTGAAGAAATTAAAAAGATAGCTTTTTAGCCTCAATGGAGGAAATCATACATGTATTTTAGGAGTTTTCTGTAGGGTATGTGTACTCACTAGACAGAGAGAGGGAAATGAGAACCTACCTCACCCAAGGAGGATGATCACTCTGCAATTCCTTCTCTCCCATTCTCATCACAAAATGAGATGGGGGGCTGCTCATTTTCAACTTGCATTGAATCATACAGATTACGTAGCTGGCACAGTAAACACAGAACTTACACTGTGTCATGGATAAGTATTGCTTATTCCAGCAATGTTCTATTTGTATGCAAATTAATCATGTTAATGCATAATATAAAGATTTTTAAACTATTATCTCAACACACGCAGAAATTCAAGCATAAAATCAAGCATTTCATTATTACTATATTATAAAGGAAAGCGAACTTCCTCAACCAGACAAAGAAATTTCATGAAAAATAAAATAAAGATTACATTTAATACTAAAGACTGAATGACTTCTCATAAGCTCTGAAACACCCACTTTTTTAAAAAAAGAAAAAGAATTATTTTACCTAATTTTATTTATCATTATTATTATTTTTAAAATTTGTTACATGGCACATGCATACACCAGAGAGACAGAGAAAGAGAGAGAGACAGAGAGGGAAAGTGGAAAGCAACCCACCAAGTTCAGGACACAAATCGTGGTCAGTCATTGAGATCCAGTGCCTTAACCACTGTACCAGCTGTTGGCCCAAGAGCATCCACTTTCTTTGTTTTTATTCAACATTATAGTGCAAAGATTCGTTAGTGCAATAGTTGAGGAAAATGATGTGACATATAGATTGGAAAGTAGACAATAATTTTTTTATCCACAGGCAGTATGGTCATCTATATAGACAATTCTGAAAACTTTATAAAAATTATAACTAACATGTAAATTTAGGTTCCACAGGATATGAGATTAACTTATTATCTATAAAATGTAAAATAAATAAGGGGTACTGACTGTGTTTCAAAGTACTGTCAATAAGCAGAGAAATTTAAATTTATACTTAAATTTATATAAGGAATAGAAATATAAACAATTAGAGAAAACTTTGACAATATATGTATAATCCCTGTACGATAAAAATGACAAAAGTATCACTTAAATATACTAAAAAAAACTAAATAAGGGTACAGCAGGTAGCATAAGGGGTTAAGGCTCTGGACTTCCACATGACTGACCATTGTTTGAGTCCCAGACCCTGTGATATAACCATTACACCAGTTGCTGATCCCGTAATACAAACATGTGTTTCCATCTTTTTCCAATGCTTTCTCTTCCCCATATCAGTCACTCTCCCTGCTCAAACTTAGAACCCTGAAATCATCGATTATTATTCTTTCAATGTAGTTTTCCCTATGGTATGTTATGTAAATAGAGTCACGTACGATGTAGTCTTTTGTATCTGTCTCCTTTCATGTACCATTTACTTCTTTTTGTTGTCATTTCAATTTTGTATATACATATTTCTTTCTGACTAAAAGTGCTTCATTCTGGAAAATACTAAAGTTGTGCATCCAGTCACCATTTGATATCAAGTTACATTCCATATAATGACTTCTGATCCGTGATAGACTATATATATATATGACAGTTGTTCTGTAATACTGTACCGTACAGTCTAGATATGCAGTAGGTTGTACCGTCTAGGTTTTTGGAAACACATGTCTGTATTAAGGGATCAGCAACTGGTGTAATGGTTATATCGCTGTACTCTCGCATAATCGGCTGATTTTGAGTACCAGACCTGGAGGATTGAACTTCATCCTGGGCATATGTCCGTGCTTGCCTAAAATCCCAACAGAAGAAAGGAAGAGAAGGATTGCAGCATGGCCAGCCTCCCGAGGGGGGACAGTGATTTCTTGCTTTCTGTCTCTCTGTCTCTCTGGTCAGTGCATATGCCCTATAGCAAAAATCTCTCTCTGAAAAATTTTATATTACAGGTATAGGTCTTATGAAATTTTTAAATGATCAAATTATGCACTTAAGCTTGGTAAATTTTATTATTGGAAATTATATTTTTAATAAAGGAAAAGTCTTTTAAACTTAAAAATGTGTTATTCTCTGTTATCAGCTATGAAATGATAGAGAAGGCATGTTTGAAATCAGTCTGTTCCATGAATTGTCTTCTTTCATACATAACTTTTATTCATTTTATTTTTCTAATTTCTCATTCTTAAAATGAGAAAGACAAGGGGCCAACAGGTGGCATGGTAGTAAAGGTGTTGGATCACCCACGTGGCTGATCAGAGTTCAAGTTCCAGACCATGAGACTTGAGATTCACACGGCATATGTGTGTGCATGCCCCAAATCCCGGGAGGACGATGAAGAAGGGATAGCAGCATCGCCATTCCCTCTGGAGGGTGATTTCTCAGTTCCATTTTACTGTGTCTTTCTTTTTCTCTCCAGTGAATACACATGCTCTGTAGCAAAAATCTGAATAAAAAACATTCAAAAGACAACCATACCAGAATGAATCTAGATCTTTGACATTTCGGACGAATTTAATTTTATTTGAGAGAAGCTCCTGATAGATACATATATATGCCTTTTCCAGGGTACACTTCTGATTTTGATATTGAAGATTTTCTTTGATCTGGGGCTTTATTAATTTAATATCTAACTTTCAATCTGTGAAAATGCTTGGTTTATTGTAGTTTTTATTTTTATTTTTCAAGGTAGCTTTTATTTTTATTTCTCTTCTGGTAGAGCTACATACAGTTCACCAGTTTAAGAACAATATTGTATTGTTTTCTTGTGTGAATTGGTTCTTTATAGCATTCACTCATTTTTCTAGTGTTTTTGATATTAAATTACAGTCTTTATATATTAGAAAATATAACATATTAAAAAATTTTAGGAAATATTTTAATAGGTTCCTGGCATGTCTTTTGAATTTCATATAATTAAATGTATTAAACGCTATCTAGTGGCTTCCTGACATTAGCTCATATTTAGAAAGGCCTCGCTCTTTTTTTCTTTATTTTATTTACATTTAATTATTGTACATTTTTATAGCATATGAAATGGCTTCTGAAAATATAAGTGCATTGCATGTCAAGCAATTCAAAGATTTTTACCACATACAATAAATTTCCATTCTTGTGTCTGTTAATTATTATTATTTTTTTTCTGAGCTCCTCCATTCTACTCGCAACTGTCCACCCACTCCTTATACGATCTTTAGTGTCTACACTTGTTATCTCTGCTATTATGTCTTCCTATTTTTCAATTTCTGCCATACAGTGTAGACATTTGATTTAAATTAAGTGGGAACATAGAAAGTCTTTCACAGTCTGGCTTGCTTCACTTAACATACCTGTGCCACTCTTTTTAAAATCCAGTCTTCTGTTCGTGGGCAGTTAGGTTGATTCCAAGTATTAATAATCATGAAAACTGTTGCAATAACTGTAGATGTGCGAGTGTTTTGCTATCCTCAGGATAAATACTAAAGAGCGGAATTACTGGATCATATGAGAATACTGTTTGTAGGTCGTTGAGGAACCTCTGCATTGTTCTTCACAGTGGCTGTACTAACTTCCATTCCTATCAATGATGTAGAAGAGGTTGCCCTTTCACCACAGCCTCTTCATCCATCTTTATTTCTTTTCAATCATAGCTATTGTGACTGGGAATAAATGACATCTCATTGTAATTTTGATTTGAATTTCTCTTAAGATACAAGATACTGAACATTTTTCATTTTCTTTTGGCCATTTTTATGTCTTCCTTGAAAAATTATCTGTTCAGTTCATGTGCCTGCCTTTTCATTGGATTTTGATTTTGATTTTGATTTTTTATAGGTATGTTGCTTACATTGCCTGTATATTCTGGTCATCAGTCCCTTATCTGAAGCAGAGATGGCAAATAATTTCTTTTCTGAGTTCTGTCTCTTTACTACGATTATTATTTCCTTTGCTGTGCAGAAGCTTTTCAGCCTGATTTGGTCACACTAGTTTGTTTGGGGGATTATTGCCTATGTTTAAGGGGTCCTATTTAAGAAATCATTGCCTACTCCAATGTTGTCAAGAGTTTCTCCTGTTTCCCACCAAGGGTTTTATAGTTTGATTCTTTATATGTAGAACTTTGAACTATTTTGAGTTCAATAAGTTACAGAGTGTCTAGTTTCATGTTTTAGGTTTTTTATTTGTTTGTTTTCTTTTTTTGCAAGAGGATATCCAATTATTTCAGCACCATATTCTGGAGAGACAACCCCACCCCCCGCATTGTTTTGTGTTCTTTGTCAACGATTAGTTGGCTAAATGATTTGTGGGTAATTTCTGGGTTTTCTATTCTGTTCCATAGGTCTAAGTGTCTATTTTTAGCACAGTATTGGGTTGTTTTGGTTATCACAGCTCTGTAATAAAACTTGAGGTCAGGTAGTGAAATGCCTCTTACTTTATTCTTTTTGCCTAGGTGAAGTATTGCCTAGGCAAAACAGGGCCTTTTGTGATCTCTGACAAAATTTGTGATTGTCTATTCTATTTCTGTGAATAGTGTCTCTGATAATTTGATTGAAATTGCATTTAAATTGTTAGATCTTTCTTTTATAATTATAAAGCAATTTTTTCATGTTTTCTTCTACTAAACTTAGTTTTATTTGTGACATTTAATTTGTTTATCTTTTTAGAGTTTGTCTTTGTTAGCATTATGCAAATGGGTCTACTTTAATATCAATGTTTAAATGACAATAGTGTACAGACACTATGTATTGAAAAGTACATTGGAATTTTTTGTGTTGATCATAGAATAAGTTGCTAAAAGCATATGATTATATTTCTAGACTACCTAGTATATTTTATTGTCCATCAGTTTACTCATGAGTATTACATATTCTTTTCAACCTTTGAGGATTTTATAAAACATTTCATTTTTGACCAGATTAATCATGCTTTCCTTACAGTGTTTTTTTCTTAATGAATCTTATTTATTTTTCAATAAAAATATGATTATTTCAATAAAAAATCAGATTATTTATATAGTTTAGGGTCTCTTAATAAAAACAATAACTGGTTTATTTATTTTTAGTGAGCAAATTGAGTTTTCTGAATTTTTATGGGACTGTGACTGCTAAACTTCTAATAAGTTAGAGAAGGAACTAAACCATCATAAAAACTCTTGAGAAAATCTAAAATGCAATTTAAAAAGTTAATAATAAATTGGCATTGGGTCATCTCCGTTTCTTAGTGGTTCAGGCAGCCAGATTCCTCATGGCTGACTACAGAACTGAGTCCCTGACAGAGTGGCTTGAGAACCATGCCAGTGTGTGTGCTGTGTTCCCTGAAAGAAGAGAAAAATGGAGAGGGGATTGCAGAATTATCATTCCCCATGGAAGGTGCTTTCTTCACTCCTTCGTACCCTGTCTCTCTGTTTTGCTCTGGAAAGTGCATGCACCCTCTAGCCAAAAGAAAAACAATTGCCATTTGAAAAATTAATTTTTTTAATTGTCAATGAGCATGTACACTCATGAAAGAGAGAGATGGAAAAAGGGAGAAAGTGAAAGAGAAAAAGCATCTGCCAATAGGCATGGTCATGCTGGGATCCTTTCTCTTCCATTTCTTCATCCTGTAGGGATTTTAGGCACACACACATATGCCAAGTATATTTTTCAAGCTCTCAGGCTGGGATTCAAACCCTGATGAGTGACATAGGATCCAGCTCACTTAACCCACAGGTTATAGAACTGGGTCAAAAAATTATACTTTTTTTTTTTTTAGATGTTTTTACTATAGGGCATGTGTGCTTACCAGAAAGACAGAGAGAAACAGAGAGACAGAAAGCAAGAAATCAACCCTTAGGGGTGCGGCCATACTGCAATCCCTCCTCCATTCTCCTCTCGGGATCTTGGGTATGCACGCACACACGCCCAGTGTGAGTTTAAGCCACCGGGTCTGGTACTTGAACTGCAGTTGACTACATTGGAGTACAATAACATAGGCATTACGCCATCTGCTGGTTCCTCAAAAAAATCATACTTTTGATATTCATTTTTCTAATGTAATATAACAGTGTTAAAGAAATAATATTTCTTTTTGTTTCTAGTTATCACATATATATGTATTCATGAAACTATATATATATCTGTATACACATAAAAAATCAGTATTTGAGAGATAAGGAGAATTTCTTATAAATATAAATTATTCAGTAGCAAATAAAATAAACTTTTGCTGTACTTGCCAGAGCTTTACCTACTGTCCTAAATTCTAAATAGCGTTTCTGAACTAGAAATCTTAAGGACAAACGAATACCTGTGAATAATGAGAAACAAACTGCACACGTGAATTATGGTTTAAACCTTGTCATGTTAATAAAAGGTGACAGGAACATGTTATGCTGCTAGATGAAGTTTCAGCCTTTATTACATGATTTGATTTTATTGAGATCCATGGAGATAAACTGAAATATTTAGTGACAGTCAATTTTTTTAAACCATCCTTTCCTCAGAAACAGATCAAAGAATGCAGACATACAGTTTATTATACCTGGCACCCTAATAAAAATTCGGAATATTTGCACAATTGGATCGGTGTCACAGGCACTGCAATTTTTTTACCTATCAAAATTAGCAATTTATATATCTAGATAAAGGAAACCTCCAGCAAATAATAAATATCCTTTTAGTTATAGAGGCTATGAGCATGACATTGAAAACTCAGTGGAACAAATATTGTAATATGTCCCTCCTCCAGCACAAATGGAGTTCATAAATGTGTCCATTCTACTGTACTCCTAGTTTAGCTGCAAAAGTTTGTTCAAGGAAAATCATGTTATTGTAGTTCGGTTATTTTATTTCTTTTAGTCTGGCAATTTTTAAAGTTATTTCAACTATTTATAATTGTTTGGATTTAATTACATTTATATTCACAGCAAGGAATATCACTTATTGTCCCCTGAAAGAATAGCATGGTTGACAACATATAAAACTGTTCTATTTTTATAGAAATATTTCTTTCTCAATACCCAAAATTATTATGAAGAAGTTTGTGTTTTAGAGCAAACTCCTTGCTTTCTCAAATCTGTGTCGGATATTGTTGGACCTGTGTACTTTACAGACTATCCAACGTAATAGACAAAGTTGGCCTCAGGAGAAGACAGGAGATATTGCTCCACTTCCATGCTCATAAAATTCAGCCTATTCTTTCATTCTTTTCTACCCCAATGTAAATATTTCAGACATTGAACAGTGTGGCATTTTTCCTTTTAATAATCCATTTATTTTTAAAATATCTTTATGATTTTACTGATTTTGGGGGGAAAATATTTCATTTTACTTCCCTGTAAGACTAGGGACAAAATAATTTCAAAGGGTCTCAGACATGTTCAAAGATGTGGCCACAGAATAATGAGCTATCCTGTGAATGTGAAGACAGAGTGAATTATGACACTGATCAAAATCACCTTTGCATGACTGAGTTTCTGGTAAACTGGTTGGAATATTTGTAATAAAACAGATACATACTTTCTCAGTGAAACAGACTTGGCGATGTGAACTAAGAATAGGATGATTTAGTGGGGCCAGCAGGTGGCGTGGAGGTTAAAGCACTAGACTCCCACATGACCGACCACTGCTTGAGTGTCCTGGACATGGTGGCTTATCACGCCAGGTGTGTTTGCGTGCATGCCCAGAATTCCAAGAGGAGAATAGAGAAAAGGAATTGTGGAGTGACCAGCTCCTAGGGGGGCGGGGGGTGTTACTTTATCCTTCAGTATCTATCTGTCTCCAGTGAGTGTGCATGCCCTATAGCAAAAAATAAACAAAAAGAATAGGGTAGGGGTCAGCAGGTAGCATGGTAGGTGGGACATCGGACTCCCACATGGCTGGCTAAAATTTGAGTTCCAGACCTGGTAGCTTGCTTTCTGACTTCCCTTTCTCTCTCTCTGATCAAATTCAAAATAATAATAATACTATATTTAAAAAAGAATAGAGTGATTTAGTTAATGATTTATTACATTACCTAGGTCCATTCTTCCAACCTTCTGAAGGTTGTATCTAGAAATGAGCATAAATTGCAGCATTTTGAAGTGTTTTTAGTGTGCAAAATGTCGTAACACTAGTTAAAGAACAAATATCAGTAAACCTGGATCCGATAGGGAGATGACATAAGGGGCTTTGACCTTTGATTCAGCCAGTCTCTCCCTGAATATCCAGGTGTACAGTGGATTGGTTTGGACTCGCGCATTCCTTCTAGTGGCAGACTGGCATACAACTAGTGCTTCAGAAACTGTTGACAGGGATCAAGATGGTATAAATAAGATAGTAGAAAACTGATCAACTTATAGAACCTCCATCAAACAATACCTTTGGTATTAAGAACTCTTCATTTGGAGTAAAGGTCAGGAATATAGTTACCAAGAAAATGTTCATGAATCAAGCCTTTGTCACCCAGCCACCTGGTGATCATGAACTATATTCTCACAAACTATGAACCAACATGTATACCTTGATTCCTTCTGTACTGCTCAACAATCATTCTCACCCCCTGCAACAACCATCTATTTGGTACCTAATGAATATCAGCAAAAGAAACCCTTGGAATCATTTTACTTGTTTCATTCTTTTCCCATTTATTTTGTAAATTAACCACTACAATTTTTTAAAGGTAATAATTTGATGCCTAGAACATTTTCTATTCCCTGTATGAATTTCTTCCTGCCTTTTATTTCTTGGAATTATTTTGTGTAAGATACAATGTAATATCAAGCATATTCAATTTTTCTTAAAGCAGCTTGATTTGAAAACAAGTAATGGCAAAGACAACGTGTAAAATGAGGTTTTGGCTGCCAGATAGTTGAATGTATGGAGTCTTCTAAGATGAGGGAATTGTGCCCAGAAGGGTAAGAAAGCTCTATTCTACTTCCTGAATGTCTTGCCCTGTGGTTCTCTTCATCTGTATCTTTTATAATATCCTTTAGAATAAACCTGGTGCCTTACTCTCACTATGGAAAGTTATATTTCCCCCAAATGGTCAAGACATTTCTAGTTTCCTGTGTTCTTTTTAGAACTTTGTTACTCTATCAGCAAATGGTGGAATATGTGTACCTTTCTCTGCAACTAAGGCCGAAATGAAAAACTGTGATTTCTGAAGTTTAAAAATCTAGCTCTTCCTCATTCTCTCTCACAATGCTCACTTTTGAAGCTCAGCCACCATGTTCCCAGGAAGCCAAGCAGCTGAATGCACATGGGGATTTTCTTGCTGACAGCCTTTTTGTGAGTTCCCAGATAAGAACCAGCATTAAACAAATACACGTGTATTTGAGTGAGTAAATTATTTCATCCCAAACTGTCCTTTGAGCCGTCACAGGTAATGTTATTTAGAACAGTAACAAGTATTTCCTGACCAATTCTTTAGACAATTACAGAACCATGAGTTTATAACAAGATTGCTGGTGGATTATGACACAAAATCTCTCTCTCTCTTTTTTAAGAGAGATTATTACTATAGGGCATGTGTGTTCACCAGAAAGACAGAGAAAAACAGAGAGATAGAAAGCAATAAGAACACCCCCCAGGAAGGGATTGTCATGCCGCAATCACTTCTCCTCCAATCTCCTCTCAGGATTTTGGGTACTCATGCTCAAGTGCCTGCAGTGAATTTTAAGCCAACAGGACTCAAACCGCAGTTGATTACATGGGAGTCCAGTGACATAACCAAAACACAAAATCTTACAGGTGTATTATAAAGACATAAGTAGTGCACTTATATAGCAATTTAATAGTCTGTGCTGGGGTCAGTAGGTGACAGTGGTTAAGGTGCTAGACTCCCACACGGTCTAGTATGATTTGAGTCCCAGACCCTGTACCTTGAAAGTCATGTGAGGTGTGTGTGAATGTGTGTCCAAAATCCTCTGAGGAAAGTGGAAGGAAAAGAATTGCAGCATAGTTGTCTCCCCTAGGGGGATGATTTCCCACTTTCTCTGTCTCTGTCTCTTCCTGGCAAGTACACATGACCTACGCAAAAACCTTTAAAAAATAAATCTGCGCTTCCCCCACCCTCTACTTTTGTCTGGGTTGTAGATGACATATAGATTACTAAGCTCAACTGTATGGTTATTCCAGTTTTTTTGTTTTTGTTTCAGTTTACAACACTTACCATCTCCCATCACTATGAATAGAAAGTGATCGAAGTCTAAAGTATATACACAGTTGTCCTGCCCTCTTATGTGGTGAGACTGACTACTGAAGAAGTCCTTAAAATGGAGGCTGAATAGAATGTTCAATAGATCTTTTTCCTTAGGCACAACATGCTTTTAAGATAGTGTACTTTGTGGGTCAGTAGTTGGTACGGTGGTTAACAGTGCTGGTCTTCCACAAGGCCAACTGCAGTTTGAGTACTGGACCTGGACACTTGCTTTCTCACTTTCTCTCTCTCTCTCTTTCACTCTTTTCTGTTTCTCTTAAGTCAAATTAAAAAAAAAAAATTAAGGAAAATAATTCTTAAAAAAAAAAGAACTAGTGTACTTTGATAAGTAACTTGAAAATATTTAGAGACTGAAGTTGGAAGGACTTTTAAGTAGGATATGTTTATGTTTCTTGACAAATAACAAACCATGACACAAACTAGTGACTGTGTAAGTTGACAGCTTCTTACAATTTTGTTTGTGATATTTCACTTTTACTATATGTTTTTTGCAAAATCAGAATAGCATTTAGATGTAATCATTATTCAAAAGTTATATGTGATCTTCATAATCATGCTCAGTGTTACTCTTTGACTGTATTTGTTTCTTATGAGGACCTCAGGAGTATGGTTGAAAAAATGGCTTGTGTTGACTGACTTTAACGTTCCAGAAATATCCAGGTGGTCACAGGGTTTTACTCCACTCCATTTCACACAATTCAATTTTCATCATCTACTAGTGCAGTGGCCGACAAGCATTCTCTGTGAAGGGCTTGATAGCAACTATTTTTAGCTTTGCAATCTTTACAGTGCAACTACTGACTCTATTATTGCAGCAGAAAGGTAACCGAGGACAATACTTAAAGAATGGGTCTGGCAGTGTCTTTGTTATTTTTGTTTTGTTCATGCTATAACAGAATAATTAAAAATAATAATGACTTTATCTCCATAGTTCTGAAAGGTAGAAAGTGCAATATCAAGGTGCTGACATCACACAAAAGCCTTCTTGCTTTATCATGATATGATGGAACATAGGAGGGTGAAAGAGAGACAAAGAAAGAGCACAAGAGAATGAAAAATTGTCTTTATGGGGCCAGCAGTTAGCGTAATGGCTATGTCGCTGGACTTCCATGTAGTTGACCGTGGTTCGAGTCCCCGGACCTGGCGGCTTAAACTCATGCCAGGCGCGTGTGCATGTGTGCCCAAGATCCCAAGAGGAGAATGGAGGAGAAGGAATTGCAGTGTGGCCATCCCCCCTGGGGGGTGATTTCTCGCTTTCTGTCTGTCTCTTTCCGTCTTTCGGGCGAGTGCACACGCCCTATAGCAAAAACCTCTCCCCCCCAAAAAAAACAAAAACAAAACAAAACAAAACTCTCTTTATAGCAAGCCCACCACCAGATAACAAGCTCACTCCCTTGACAACATTAATTTACTTCTGAGGGCAGATCCTCATGACTTAATCACCTCTTAAAGGTCCTACTGCTCAACATTGTTGCATGGAGATCATTTCTAACAAACGAACTTTGGGGGACCCATGGAAACCACAGCAATTTCGCTGTGTTTTGGTAATATATTACCAAAAACAGGTGGAAGAGTGGATTTGGACCACAGACAATTATTTGGCAAACATTCTACTAGTGTAAGAACAGTGTAGCAAGGTTGCTATTAAATATTTGCTCTCAACTAAGTCTGTGTTTATTTATCTAATCATTCTTCTTACAGAGTGGCTAAGGATGAGGATATTTATTAATATTGCTAAACCATTTGAGCAAGTGAGAAATTACATACTTGAATATTTTAACATTTTAAAAATATTACAGATATGTTCTTAATTTATAACAAAAATTAAAAATCTTCAGAACTTAAAGAAAATGTTTGGTGATGGGGCCAGCAGATGGCATAGCAGTTAAGTCACCTGTCTGACCATGATTTGAGTCCTGGACCTAGTTACTTGAAACTCAGGCTAGGCATGTGTATATGGATGCCCAAGATCCCCAGAGGAGAATGGAGGGAAAGGGACTATGGTGTGACCATCCCCCCAGGGGGTGATTTCTCACTTCCCCTCTCATTGTTTCTGTCTCTCTCTCTATCTCTCTTTGGCAAACACACACACTCTAAAACCTCTAAAAATAAAGAAAAAAAAGTTTGCTAATGAAAATTTGAAGATTATCACTATATATATATATCACTCTCATGAATCCATTAACGAAAGCATAGCTTCTTTTCACAGGTTCAAGAGACATTTAGGGAATTTAATTATAAATAGAAAAATAGGTGTTTAATCAAATATGAAGAATTGCTTTTTAATCCACTATCGCATCACTAACAGAAATACCTAAGCCTGGGAGAGTTTAAGCAATCAGAGGTTTGTTTGATACAGTCTGGTGGTTGTGAAGTGCAAGGGTATCACAAAATGGGAGGTTTGCAATATAGCTGAGAGTAGTACAAAGATGAAAGGTGCATGAGAGAGAAAGAGAGAAGACTGTTCTAGGCGGCTCTCTCTATTATAACAACCATCTCTCATGAGAACTAGAAACTCCTTTGCCTCATGCATAATGATTTGTGTATCATTAATCTATGCACAAGAATGTTGCCTCCAGGGTATAATGACCATGATCTAATACCACCCACTAGGCTTCCCCACCTACCAACAACAAATTACAAACATGAAAGTCTGGGGGACAAACCATCAGTTAATCTGTAACAAATCACAGTATTACATTTTAATCTATGCATAACAGCGAGATAAAGTTCAAAATAATGTTTATGTCATTCAAAATTTATGTTGTTACTCTAAATAAAAGAGCATTTTAAAAATTTGAAATGCAGTTTGGGGTCACCATGTGACATGGTTGTTAAAGCACTGGACTCCCTGGACCAGTAGTTAGTAATGGCTATGTTGCTTGACTCCCATGTAGTAGATCGCGGTTGAAGTCCCAGACTCGGTGGCTTAAACTCATGTCGGGTGCGTGTGCATGGGTGCCCAAGATTCCAAGAGGAGAATGGAGGAGAAGGGATTGTGGCATGTCTATCCCACCTGGGAGTGATTTCTTGCTTTCCGGGCGAGGCCACCGCCCGTATACAAAAACCTTCCCAAAAAAAAAAAAAAAAAAAAAAAAAGGCACTGGACTCCCATATGGCTGACCATGGTCCAAGTTCTGAACTCAGCAGTTTGAAAATCATGCTTGAGCATGTGTGCCTGCATGCCCAAAATCCTGAGAGGAGGAGAATGAAAGAGATTGGATTGTGGTGGGGCCATCCTCCTGGGAGATTTCTGACTTTCTTCTCTTAGTCTCTCTCTGGCTAAGGTTCATGTCCTATGGCAAAAACCTAGAAGAAAAATGCAGTTCAAGTTCACAAATAACTTTAAATGCATTTAAAATTTATCTATTTATAAATATTTCTGGTTCGCTGTTATAGAAGCTAAGCATAAAATAGGGTACTTAACAAATAGCAAATATTTTGTTTACGAAACTTGCACTCTGCTAAACACTACAGATAATAAGTAAGATAAAGATAGGTGGCATAATAGGTGATCATAAGACAAATGAGCAAGTAAGCATGCAAGGATTATAAAAAGGGAAGATTCAATTTTACATATTAGAGGAACTGTAAATATTAGAGGAAACTTAATGAGAAGATTCATTTGACCAAAGATAGGAAAGAACTATTATCTATTTATTGGAGAAACTATTAATATTTCTGCACAAGATATAACTACGAATGCACCAATAAAGAAGTTTATATGACATATTGAAGAAAAGCTATAGTAGTCCTGTGAGACCACAATAAAGCAAGAGATGAAAAGGTAGAGGCGTGTAAGACACAAGGTAAAGGGAAGTCAGTTCCTATGGGATCCTGAAAGCCTTTAAAAGGCCATTGGTATTGACTTTGAATTGGGAGGCTGGGGGAGAGTTTTGACCTGAAAATTGATATGAACTAATTGATTTTTTTTTTAAGGTTTCTTCTGGAAATGCTGGGGGAAAAAAAAGAGATCAGTTAGGAAGCTATGGAGGTTTAAATTAAGGTGTTAACAGATAGTTCTTCAATGGGAAAGCTATGCAACAACCCACACAGCTCATACAAAGCAGTAAGAATATTTATTGATAAAAGCTACTTAATACAGAAACATAGGAATTTCAGTTGTTCTACAGGGAAGTATTTTTGAGATTCGAGGTTTGACAAATGTCCACAATGTGTTCAACAATTATAAGCTAGCCTAGGAAAGAGACTAAGGAATAAAGAAGAGAAGAGACGTTACAAGGTCACTGATACTAAATGATCTGTTGTCTTTATTCTCAATGTATTTTGAAAGAAGAATCCTTTTATATTTTGTCTTCTACATCCTTTGATTCTTTGCTTTTGTTTTTATCTATCTAAATTCTTAAAATTGTTAAATACACATCAGTTTTCAGCATATGTGCTTTTTTTTGACAGTTTTCTTTCTTTTTTTTTTTTTTTTTTTTTTTGGCTATAGGGCGTGTACGCTCGCCAGGTAGACAGAGAGAGACAGAGAGACAGAAAGCGAGAAATCACCCCCCAGGGGGATGGCCACACCGCAATCCCTTCTCCTCCATTCTCCTCTCAGGATCTTGGGCATGCACGCACACGCCCAGCATGAGTTTTCACCCACTGGGTCTGGGATGCAAACCGTGGTCGACTGCATGGGAGTCCAGCAACATAGCCATTATGCTAACTACTGGTCCCCCAGCATATGTGCTTTTCCTAATTTAAATATTTAATGTGTTTTTCTAGACAGAATTTTAGAGACATTTAACAAGTTTTGATATGCAACATGTTTCTTACCATTCAAATTAGCATATTTTATGATATGGTCCATGACATGTCTTATTTCAAAGTATATTATTTAATTTAAACATTCAGAGATTTTTCTCATAATTTTGTCATTAATTTCTATTTAACAGTATGTTTTAGAATTTCTATCCATACCTGGATATGTTTTAAATTATCTTTAGTTTTCTCAGTATTTTATATACACATATCAAATGGGTCATATATAAACATTTTAAAAGTATTTTAATTTTTGTGAAGTAATGCTTTTATCATTGCAAGATATTTATCTTTATCTCTATAGAGCTTTCTGACTTAATATCTGTTTTATCAAATAATATATAACCATATCAAACTTATTTTAGTTAGTATTAACATGATTTTCATTAGTTTTAAACTCACGTGGTTTCAGCAAATGTAACCTCTCATTTAAGGTGTTTCTCCTATAAGGAGCACATAGTTTTTTTTTTTTTTTGTTCTGTTTTCTTTCATTTTTATGTCTGCATAACTATGTTCATTTAATTCAGTTTGTTCTTACAATTATTACTAATATCATAACGTTTAAGTATTTTTTCATTATATATACTTTAGGATTTATTTAGGCTGTCAAATTTTGCGTTGTGTGTTCATGTGTGTTTCAAATGCACCTGCCAACAAAGTATATATAATATACAAATATAATCATGTTTATTCTTTTT
Organism: Tupaia belangeri chinensis; assembly: GCF_000334495.1. Classification (NCBI taxonomy): domain Eukaryota; kingdom Metazoa; phylum Chordata; class Mammalia; order Scandentia; family Tupaiidae; genus Tupaia; species Tupaia belangeri. The sequence goes on from NW_006160003.1 coordinate 152,739, forward strand.
TCTATATGAATGTTTTGGCCTTCTTTTACTATAGTTTTCAAATTATTTTACATATTACAATATTCACCCTAATTTGTTACAGTAAAAAGGACAAAAGTAGTGCTTTAGCCACCCCACTGAAAATGCTATGTTCTTACAACATTTAAAATATATTTACCTTTCTCCCGTCTCACTGATATTGTTAGTGTTTTTGCTTTTTTTTTTTGCAAATAGGCAATACATTGTTATTAATACATTGTTTATTCAGTCCGTATTAACTTATATTGACCTATATATATAGGCTTCCTTTTGTTCATCATTTATACAGCATTTCTTTTCTTATTCTCTACCCTAGAAATTGCAATTTTAGTTACTTCAGTGTGAGTTATGTTGGCAACTAATATTTGTCAGTTTTTGTTCCAGTATTTCACTTTTTTTAAACATTGAACAATTATTATTTTTTTTCCTGAAATTAGAGTTCTAAGTTAACAAACATGTACTTTCAGCATTTTAAATATGTGATATTATTATTTTCAGGCATTATTTTTGGAAGAAGCAAGCTGTTTGTTTGAACATAACCTGATTTCCTCAGATTTTGAGGTGTTTTTCTTGCAATACTAATAAACATTTTTAACTATGATGTGCCTCAGTTTTACCTACCTGTTTTTGCTTATTTAACTTATGGTTTACAACTATTTTGCAATATATGACTATTTTTGTGCCAATGTCATGCTCTTTTGATTATCACAGCTTTCTAATGCATTTTGAGGTCACGGAGTGAGATGCTTCCTCCGTTATTCTTTTTGTACAGTATCACTATGGCAATATGGGGTCCTTTTATGATTCTAGACAAATATGACTTTTTTTTCTATTTCTGTGAGGAATATCTCTGGCGATCAAACCACTGAATATCTCAACACTCTACTGTCTGCTTTGGACAGATCATCTAAACAAAAAATAGGCGAAGACAAATAGGATTTAAACAATACCAAAAATTGATAGACATCTATAGAACTTTCTACCCAACAACCACAAAATATACATTTTTCTCATCTCTGCCTGGAGTGTTTTTTTCCTGAGGGGTTTTTTTTTTTTTTTTTGCTATAGGGAACGTGTGCTTGACAGACAGACAGACAGAGGCAGAGAGACAGAAAGTGAGAAATTACCCCCCAGGGGGGATGGCCATGCCACAAGCCCTTCTCCTCCGTTCTCTTCTTGGAATCTTGGACACACACGCACACGCACCTGGCGTGTTTTAAGCCACTGGTCCGAGACTCGAACCATGGTCGACTATGTGGAAGTCCAACGATATAGCCATTACACTAACTGCTGGTCCCTCCTGGAACATTTTTGAAGATTCAACACATGAAAAGACCCAAGACAAGCCTTTACAAATTCAAAGGGATAGAAACTATATCCAGTATCTTCACTGACCACAATAAAATTAAACTTGAAATGAACTGCAGAAAAAAAATCCTCAAAAATACACATGAAAACTAAACCTATTCCTAAGTTATTTCATAACTACTGAAGAAATTAAGACTTAAATCAAAATATTCATTGAAAGCAATGATAATGACCACATGAGTTCTCATAACCTATTGGATGGGCCACAGTGAAAGCACTCATAAAGGGACAGTTCATAGCAATTAGTGCTCACAAGGGAAAAATCGAAAGCTGGGTAGCAAATAGACAACCTAGCAACACACCTTAGGGAACTGGAAAAAGAAACCCCAAAATCCCTCAAAAATACCAGGAGTAAAAAAATAATAAAGATTAGAGCAGAAATAATTAAAATAGAGAATAAAAAAATTCTACAGAAAATAAATGAAACTAAAAGCTGAATTTTTGAAAAAAGATAAACAAAATTAACACACTGTTAGCTAGTCTAATTTAAAAAGGAACCAAATAGAGACCAGCGGTTGGCATAATGGCTATGTTGCTGGACTCCCATGTAGTTGACCACAGTTCGAGTGGCTTAAACTCATTCTGGGCGCATGTGCATGTGTGGCCAAGATCCCAAGGGGAGAATAGAAGGAATCACCTCGTGGCCATCCACACTGGGGGGTGATTTCTCGCCTCTGCCTCTCTGTCTTTCTCTGTGTTTCTGGCAAGCACACACGCTGTATAGCAAAAAAAAAAAAAAAAGTAACCACATGAATTTAGTCAGCAATGAAACAGGCAATTGAAAACAGACATAATATAGAGAATACTATGAGCGACTATATACCAACAAACATGAAAACCTGAGCAATATAGACATATTTCTATATGTAATTTTTTCCCCTGTTTTTTTTTTTTTGTTGTTGTTGTTGTTGCAGAGCACATGTGCCTGCCAGAGACAGAGAGAATATGAGAAATCATCTCCCAGGAAGATGGCCATGTCTCAATCCCTTGTCCTCCATTCTTCTCCTGGGTTTTTGGCATGCACACACTCATTCATGCTCTGTATGAGTTATAAACTGCAAGATTCAGGACTTGACCACAGTTGGCCACGTGAGAGTCCAGAGCCTTAATCACCAGTCCACCTGGTGAACCTTAGCTCATTTTCTAACATCTTCATTTTAACTATTACACCTACTAGTTAATTAAATGACTTAATTAAATTTTGTAATTTAATTTATATCTGATTCTTTTGATGTAGTATTTCAGCATAATTTTCAAAGCTATCTATGTTCTCAAGCATATATTAATATATTAATAATATAAATATTTATTATTTATTTTTAGAGAGGAACTTGCTATAGGGCACATGTGCTCACCAGAAAGAGAGATAGAGAGACAGAAAGCGAGAAATCACCCCCAAGGGGGCATGGCCACGCTGCAATCCCTTCTCCTCCATTTTTCTTCTTGGATATTGAACATGCATGTACACATGCCTAGCATGAGTTTCAAGCCATTGCGTCCAGGATTCAAACCACCGCCAGTCATACAGGAGTCTAGCGCCTTAACCATTACTCCACGCAGTGCTTATTAATTACTAATTATTAATTACTACATCGTCTCCTCTGTGGGTCATGAATCCTGATCTTTGTTTTATTAGCCCTCTGGAACTACACCCAAATCCTCCCAGACTTTCTGGCTTTCTATAAAGTATTTTAGTCCTTTATCCTAAAGAAACTAAAAATCCAGCAAATGCCCATTGCAAATTACAGATAAAGCAGCTTAAACTTTTTCAACTTTTCTCCAAGAAACTTTCTCCTGGTAACCTCAAATATGCTACTTGTCTCAGAAACTTTCAAATATCAAATATCATCACAGAGCATTTTTTTTTTTGAATTTTCGTAGGTTTTCAAGTTGCTCTCAAAGAAATTTATTCTAACACTATATTTATATTATGTTGCTAAACTTGCACAGGTAGAATGTTATTCAGCATTAAGTCTTAGGGGAAAAATATACAGAACAAGGAAAAGCAACATGAAACAAAAGTAGAGAAAATCCTTTAAGGAATGAGGAAAGCAAATTGTTTTAAGCAATAGAGCATGGAAAACTAAAATCAGTATAAAAAGATACTGAAAACAAGAACTTGGGCCGAAGAAAAGACAATGTATAGAATGAGAAGGCTTCTAAAATTCTGATGTCACAACTAAAATCTCATTGTTACTAGCAAATATTAAAAAATAAAACTGAAATGTTCAATATATTAAGCGAAAATAGTTCATAGAATTCATAGTGTAAAAGAAAAATAATAAGAGCTGTGAAATTGAAAGTTGACACTTTGTAAAGTAGGAAGAAAATAATAAATTGGGTTCAAAAAATAAATAGAATACCTGTTTTTGAAGTAAGTAAAAATAAATGATTCACTTGCTTATAAGCACTTATTAAAAAGACATATTCTGATTTCAGTAAATTCTACATAAAGGTATATGTATTTTTGAAACACTAAGCAAAGTGTTTGAAATTCAAGGATAAAAAACACCTTATTTGTAAGAATTAAAATTAATATTGCCCTAGAAACTGTATAAATTCTAACCTTTTAAATTCAAGGTATTAAGTCTATAGAATTTTTTTTTTTTTTTT
>NW_006160003.1:156810-159409 GCF_000334495.1 Tupaia belangeri chinensis
AGACAGAAAGCGAGAAATCACCCCCCAGGGGGGATGGTCACGCCGCAATCCCTTCTCCTCTATTCTCCTCTGGGGATCTTGGGCACGCACGCACACGCGCCCGGCGTGAGTTCCAAGCCACCGGGTCCGGGACGCGAACCACGGTTGACCACGTGGGGAGTCCAGCGACACAGCCATTATGCTAACTGCTGGTTCCCTAAGCAAAATATTTGAAAACAAAAAAAAATTAAATTAAAATTCCTTAAAATCTCCTTAGAATATGCACTCTAAACTAATGAGAGGAAAGGACAGATTTAAAACTTTGAATGAAAAAGTCCTGGTAATGAATGACTGCCAATTAACAATTCAAAATATATATATATATAAAGACATAAACTTTCTGAGAAGACATGAATAGAACATGATAATGACATAAAATGGAGTAAATTACCCAATTATATTAACAAGAATACAATGAGTAAAAGAGAAAAACAGAAATTCATCACATTTATATTACCAAACGAGAAATACTTGGGGAAAAATAGTGTTCTCTCCATTTGGAGAACTTAGAAAACATTAACAACTAACAAAACAATTTAAACATGAAATTGAAATTAGACTTCATTATATAAAAAAATAAAAGAAAGTAAAAGATTCACAGGCCCAAAAAGCAGCAGGGTTGGAAGCAGAGGTTGAGAGAGGAACTACAGAATTATCTCCTTTTTTATTCTTTAATTTCACCAGAGACATGTACAGTCATCAGAGAGAGAAAGAAAAATGAGAAAGCACACACCATAGGGGATGGCCATGCTGTAATCCCTTCTCCTCCACTTCTTCTTCTTTTCAGGATTTTGGACACACGTGTAGACATTCCCAGTGTCTTTCTCAAGCTTCTGGGTCCAGGACTGCCAGTCCTAAAAATCCCAACTCGTTAGATGTTAGATAGTATAAAAATAAGACATGATTATTTTATACATGATCATGTAAGTATTAGTTTGTCAGAAAAGGCATGGGGTATTTTTCTATGCAAAAATCTATCATGACCATATTCCCAACAGCTCAATGTAGAAGTAATTAAAGTAAAACATAATAAATTAAAAAGAGGATTGAATACAAACAGATAAATAATGTGTTTTTCAGTAAAGGCACATTTAAATGTAAAGAAAATACATGTTTTGGCCCAGTGGCCTAGTGGTTAAGGGATCTGAATCCCACATGGTTGACTGCAGTCTGAATTATAGTCCTAGTAGCTTGAAAGCTTACTAGGTACATGTGTAAGCATGTCCCAAATCTCAACAGGATAGAGAAATAGAGGGAAAGCGATTAAGGCATCACCACACTCTATTGTGGAATGCTTTTCTCTTTCTCCCTGTCTGATTTCTTCTGGTCAGTGAATGTGCCCTCTGGCACACACACACACACACACACACACACACACACATACACACACACAAGTAATGTAGAAAATACTTAAAGTAGTAAATATAATAGCTAACTGGCAAATCTAAACTAAAAGAAGCCAATGATTATGATGTTTAGGATACAGTATAATCTTAAAGACAACTATGTAAGTAGGGCAAGAGTGCAGTTCATAGGACCAGCTATGGTGGCTCAGGCAGTAGGGGCACTGCTGTAAAATGCTGCAGGCCATGGAGGAAGACTCTGTGTTTGTGTCCTGGGTCTACCTAATGTGTCATGCAGTCCACGATCCTGGCTGACTGCAAGGGGGAATTGCTGCCTGAAGAAACTGTCAAGACTGAGTATCTCCCTCTCTCTCCATCTCTTTCTTTCTCTCTCTCACACTCACATGAAAATAAATAAATTTTACAATAAAAGTATAATTCATTGACTGGCCCTGTGTCCGGTAGTTAAGGGAGCCAGCTGGCCAACTGCATAGTTTGAGTCCTGGATCTGGCAGGAATACTCTGGGTATATCCAGGTGCATACACAACAACATCCTGACAGAACGGAGATAAGAAGGAAAAGTGATTGAAGCATGACCACACCCCATTGGAGGGTGCTTTCTCTTTCTCTCTCTCTGGCGAGTACTGCACTTCCTGGTAAATTAAAAAAAAATCTATCTATCTATATCTATCTATCTATCTATCTATCTATCTATCTATCTATCTATCCAATATGAGATTATATATAATATCATAATGATTAGTTGAGCAGTAGAGAGCAAAGAAATGCCATGTCAGAATTTATTCTATTCCAGGAAAAACTGCTGTATATAAAGGAAAAAAGATGCACTAAAAATTAAGTGATGAATATACAAAATAAAAGTAGCTGTTATGTATACGTAGTAAACGTCACTGAATAGATGAGGCAGGATTAGATATAAAAATAATAATATGAGAGAAAAATAAATAATATTTAACATATAATTATATAGCACATTTTATATACCAGCACTTTCTGTGCTTATAAAATATTTATAATATCAGATTAAATATTAACCAATAAAGATACATTGAACAGATTTCAAAGGATACAAATTTAATATAAATATTACCACAATTAACTTAAAAATCTAGCCTTACTCCCTAAAGACTTTGGATCATGAAGAATTCCAACGAGTTGCTCTTTATTTTACATGTTTTCATATTTTCACACACAC
>NW_006160003.1:159440-179038 GCF_000334495.1 Tupaia belangeri chinensis
CAGCAGGACAAATAGCAGTCACTTTTGTTCTTTGGATCGTACATCGCATGTACCAAAATGCAGTAGTGATTAAGCGGAAACAAAGCAATTAAAGACTGTTGACTCCTCACTTTCCCTCTCTCTGTGTCTCTTCATCTCTCTCGTGAATATCCATGCCATGCATGAAAACATTACAAAAAGACACTGTTGATTCTTTTGTGGTAGAGAGACCAAGATTTTACCTTGAGTGGTGGCAGAATGAAGTCTACCACTATCTCTTTTTTTTTTAACAGCTTTGACTTACTGGAACAAAGAAAAATATATTCACTAGTTCATTCAATAGCTCAGTACCAGGTGGCAAAACCTATATTTATTTCCTCCAATAGAGTCCACCTCTGGATTAGCAGCTGAAATTCAAGTCAGCACATAATTAAGCTCACTATACTTCGCTGTCATGCCTTGACCTTTCTGTTCTGAGCATGAGTGAAACTGATAACTGAAGCTGGAACATGATTAGAACTACAACCCTGGCAATGCTTGGGTCTTTCCAATGGCACTATCTGTGCCATTTTGTAAGTTTGATGGTTTAAGGTTCTAATTCTTCCTTTTACATGGAAGAGGAGTTCTTGGGCTTCACCTGGGCTTTTTTATTATTCAGTGTTCCAGTGATGTTTCTAGCTGCTAGAGATATGCATTTAAAAAATATCGTATAGGATGTGCTACCAATAGGAAGGGCGGTCAAATGTTTCTATTCAGCAGCATCTCATGACCATCACCCTGGTGGGTGAATTCCTACTTTTGAACTCTCTCTTTCTTGCTCTCTCCAATGAGTACATGCACCCTAAGGCAAAAATCTCTAAAAAAAGATAATAAATAAATTGTGTCCTCTCTTAAAGCAAGCATCACTCAATCTCTCTCCACCAGTGATTGAATGTGCTCCCGCAGTCCTCTCCATCCTCACTAAAATCAGGGAGACTATCTCAGTAGCATTTGTGCTTGCTTATTTTTTGGTACCACTGCTGCCGAGACAAACTCTTTTCAAAGACACAAGAGAGTTCCTTCATTGCTGTATTTTTCAACCTTTTGGAAGAGAGTAAGTGCACTGGGTTTATAATAGTTGAAGGTGGTGCAAGTTTCACATTTAGAATTTGCTTCATTTCTTCCTTAGCCCTGATCATGAGGCTATATAATCTGACCTATGTTGAAGGATTTATTTATGGTATCCTGTTTCTTTTTTTTTTTTTTTCAGCAAACAAACAAAATGGTAAAACTGAGTTTACCATATACAGAATTTCTATTTTTACAATTTTTATACATGTTGTATGAATATAAATATATATTATTTTCTTCTAAATCAAGAACTTTTTTCCTCCATACTCATCAGACTACAATTTTTCACAGTACTGAAATTTTTCTGCTATGTTTTCATCTACTTGTTTTTGTAATTGCTTTCGCAGACCATGTTAAAATAAGTACAAAGATACGCATCAAGATAAAAATATGTATTAAGGATAGTACACTTTCTGGGGAGCAGCAGATGGTGTAACACTTACAGTGCTGGACTTCCACATGGCCAACTTCGCTTTGAGTCCCAGACCTAGCAGCTTTAAACACACCAGACACATGTGTATGTGCCCAAAAATCCTGAGAGAAGAATGGAGAAGAAGGGATTGTGGAGTGACCATTCCCCCAGGAAGTGATTTCTCACTTTTTGTCTCTCTCTGGTACGCGCACATGCCCGATAGCAAAAATCTCTCTCTAAAAAAAGTCACTTTCTCTCCCAAGATATTATCCTTAAAGCCTCAAGTGAGAAATTGTCACTATCTCCTGACATATATTGTCCAGATAGTCTTATTTTATTCTATTTTCTGAAGATCTATTGCCTAATCAATTTTATGCATCCAAATTCTAGGCTAAATTCTAAAAATCAACCAAAAGTATTTATTTCCTACTTAAAAAGGATGGATATTTATTTGAGACCTAGACAAATAGATCAGAAAACAAACAAAAAGAAGATTATTTTTTTTAAAAGTGGCTTTTTAATAATTATTTTATTTAACTTTATTTCTTTCTTTCTTTTTAATTTGGCCAGAGAGGGACAGAGCAAGAGTGAGAGAAGAGAGGAAGACAGAGACAGAAATGAGAAAGCAAGAGTCCAAGTCACAGACTCAAACTGTGGTTGGCCATATGGGAGTCCAGTGTCCTTAACCATCAGGCCATCAGCTGCCCCCCCAAACCAAATATTTTAAATTAGTGCCATAGAATACCTAGACTAAATACACTTACTGCTTAACAGAACAAAACTGTACAAAACAAAATAAAGTTTCTAAACTTGCAAAATCTGTCCTTTATCAACTAGAAATTCAGTTTAAAAACTAAGAGGTCAAAAACTGAAAGAAAACAGTAACTTTCCACTTTTCAGGTTTCAACATGAGTATATTTGCCATATTAGGTGAATTTTCCCATTAGCATAAACTAATAGAATCCATGACATAACAAAACTACGTGAAAAACATCTGAGAATAAATGTGGGTCTCTATATCATTATACTTTCACTGTAGAAATCAACTAAAACTGCATCCTAACATCAGCAAAACAAAATTAATTGCCTACTTTAAAATTTATTGAAAAATAAAAGTGAAAAAAGTGAGAATTCACATTCAAAAGTTAGTTATTAAATATGTTTACTTTTTGAATTCAAACTGTGTATTCTGAAAAGGTTCAAATCAAAATTTTACTTTATGCTAGAGCTAGGCTTGGTAAATTCCCTGTTTTCTGGCAGGATAAAATTAATTTTCTTTCAGTAAAACACTAAGTTGTGCATGGATATAATTTTCTATGCTGATATCTATTTATCTTAACTATGAATTACTACGAGGGCTATGATATCAATGCATCCTCAAAGTTTATGTGTTAGAGACTTATTTTCTCCAATGCAACAGTATCTACAGATAGGATGAATAGTAGATGCTTTTGAGGTGGTTATTATCATTATCTTGGTAGTGAATTCATTACTGAGAAAGAGGCTCTCTTTCTTTTTAAGAGATTCTTACTGAAGGGCACATGTGCTAGACAGAGAGAGAGAGGACGAGAAATCCTCGACCAAGGAAGGATGGCCACACCACAGTCCCTGTTCCTACATTCTCCTCTCAGGATTCGGGACAAGCTTTCAGAAGCATCTGGAATGAGTTTCAAGTCTCAGGTGCCAGGACTGGCTTTTGACCACGTGGGAGTCCAGAGCCTCAACCGCTGTTCCACCTGCTAGTGGAGAGAGACGCTTTCTTCCAAAAGTGAGTTTGTCTCTGTCTCACCATGTGATGCTTTCTACCGCATTAAGAAGACCCCTTTGATCTTGGATTTACTAGTCTCTGGAACAGGGAGTCAATACATTTCTGTTCTTTATAAATCATCTAGTTTCAGCTATTCTCAGAAATTTCTAAATTCTCATTTTATTTTTATATTCTAACTATGTAATATCTGTTTTTTCTCATATGTTCTACACTTTGACAAAGATTTATTTTTATATCCTATTTAATCTCTGCTCTATCTCGTATTTTCTACAGTTTGAAAAGGGTTTATTTATTGCCCATGTAATTTTGGCAAGACTTTATCAAATTTTAGGCACAAATCAAAATGAATGCGACATTGTAAGAGAAATTCCAAATCAGTTATGACTAAGATAAAACATGCAAGCTGCAATGTAATTTAAAAATTTCCAATAGCCGTATTTAAAAAGGAATAATATAAACCACCGAAGTTTATTACACCAAGATATTTTATTTAATCTAATATGAGGAAATAATATTTTAATAGTCAATAAACATACAAATAATTAATGATGTATTTTACATTTACTTAAATAATTCTTCAGAACATAGTTTTGATGTGTTTTTAATTTATATAATTTAATTGGTTTCTTCAGTTATAGCAGCCACATCTCATGTTATCGATATCCACACATCCTACTGGCTATCTTATTGAAGAGGAATTACCACCAGTTATGAAAAAAATTAGAAGAGTTTAAGGCAGCCTATGATATTTATAAGAAAAATACAATGCAATGCACTATATCACATTATATTTACAAGAAAAATACAGTGTAAATGCACTATATCATTATATTATTCTTTAAGTGAGAGCTAGACTCTGGTGTGCTTTGTTTCTTTAGGAATAATGGAAAAGGCCTGAGGGAAAAACCCTTTGCATATGCCAGTGAAAGTTAAAGAAAATAAACGTGGACAAAATGGTGTTAGCCTTCATTTCTTCTTTAATAAAGTGTTTGATAGTATTTTCTGATCATTTTGGTAACCTATGTATGGAGAAATCCTGTGTATTTATCCAATGGTAAAAGGTTTATTGTTGTTATAATTACTACTTTTTTGCTATTATACCTATAATTACAGCTTTTTTGTTGGTAAAAAATGAGATATACCTTTTTTTGTTTGTTTTAAAGGTTTTTGCCCTAGGGCACATGCACTCTCCAGAGAGAGAGAGAGACAGACAGAGATAGTGAGAAGAAAAGTGAGAAATCAGTCTTCAGAAGGGATAGCCTCACCACAATTCCGTCTCTCCCATTTCCTCGGGATTTTGCTCACACATGTACATGTGTCTGACATGTGTTCCAGGCTGCTAGGTTTGGGACTTGAACTGCAGAGTCATCCTTGTGGGATTTAATGCCTTAATCACTACACCAGATGCTGACCCAAACTCAGCTATTTTTTAAAGCTGAATTTCACTTTTTTGTGTTTGTTTTCCAAGTGGCATGAAACCTCAGATATTAATATGAATAATTCAACATCAGGATTTTTTTTCTTCCCTTTTTTTTTTTCATTTTAAGAGCATTGCAGAGATTACTGGGAGGAAAAACCTCTAATTTTGCTCAAATTTAACCAATCAATCAGCCATTACCCATAAAAAACTGTGTTAGGCCGTTACTCAGTCTCTTCAGTGATTTCAGTTATCCTCAGATGCTGAATAAAACATTGATTCTCTAGTTCATCTACCTTTCTCATCACTGTTTTTATTATACCTGCTCAGCATCATGATTTAAAGAATGAAATCTTTTCAATGCTATGTTCTCTGGCAAATCTTTCTAACCTCTATTTTATATTTTAAAATGTTTCTATAAATATTTTCTGCAAATTGTGAATAAAACGGGATGCGTCAACTGCACTTAATGGTTATCAGTTTTCACCATGGTTTGGCAAGTAGGAGCACCTCTGAACACATTTAGCTTATAAAAAGGGATGAAGCTATTGAATACATACATTTTCAGAGATGAAGTGTATGAGCCTGAATATCTGTTAGAATAACGTAAGAAGGAGACACACAGAAATAAGAGTTCAAAAACCACTAAGAAATTGGCCAACTTAATGGTAGGGACTAATCCGGAGTTGAATATTATCTTTCAGAACTTAAATGGAAAGATTGGACTACAGCAGAAGATAGATTAAATACATGAGACTGAACTGGTAAAGTAGAATGTTCTGACTTCTGACTAACATTTTTCTCTATGCTTTGTTTTCCAGATTTGGGTGTTTTTGTCTTCTCTTGAATTGTCAATAGGTCATATACCTACTATTTGAACAGAATCCTAACCTGTTTCCTGACTTTAAGTCTTAAGTAAAGTACTCTTAACATTTTTTAAATTTTGATTTATTAAAGCTAAAACTGCCTTTCTTAAAATCGAAAATATATTAAAAATACCTATTTAATGACCACAGTAAGGTATATAACCTCAGCCAGGTGCTACTTTATAGTTTATCCATCGTATCCACAGTTTCATGCCTACAGTCAGACTTATATTCACAGATATCTATATATCAGCTGAACTTGCTACTGACAATAGATTAATTAATATATTTTTAAAATATTATCTTATTTAATTTTTTTTATCTATTTTAATTTGACCAGAGTGAGAGAGAGAGAGAAAGCAAGACGGAGGGAAAGTTAGAAAGCAAAGCTGTCAGGTCCAGGAATCGAATCATGGTCTGCCATGTGGGAGTCCCGCACCCTTAACCACCAAGCCACCTGCCAGTCCCAATTAATTAAGATATTTTGTGAATCAATAAAATGTGAGAGAAAAAAAGGAATGGAAAGCAACTATAGATACCAGAGACATTGTGGAAGGAGTGTGAGAAATGGCAGAGGGTAAGAAAGAGGGAGGAAAAAGAATATATATGAAACAAGAAATGGAAAATTATTTGTTGATGATAACACGTATGATATAGCCACTATAAGTGTATTCTGGATGGGAAATCACATTTTGTGTACTGTGATGATGTTCAGTGACTAAATGTAAAATAAATAAAAGAAAGAAAGAAAACAAGCCAAAAAGAAGAATGACATGAGAATCTTCTAAATATGCTGATGCCCAAGACCAATCCTACTTCAGTCAAATCAGTATTTTTGTGGTTGGAGCCTAGCTAATGTTTTCCTTAAAAGATCCTTAGGTGATTTTTCTTTTCTCTTCTTTTATCTTTTCTCTTCTTTCTCCCCCCCTCTTCTTTTTTTCTTTTCTTTTATCTTATTTTCCTTTTCTATTCTTTTATTTTCCAGAGGGCATATGTGCTTGACATAGAGAGGTGGAGAGGGAAAAATGATGCCAAAATCCCTCCTCGTCTCTATTTCTCTATCCTGTCTGAATCTTGGACACACATCCATGTCCTGCATGTGTTTTGAGACACCCAGGGCTGAGATTTTTACCGTGCCATCAGCCATGTGGGAACTGGCTCCCTCAACCACCATACCACAGGGCTGGCCCCCTGAGATGATTTTTATGTGCATGTTCTTCAAAATCTCATGGGTCATTAATATGTGTAGCTCAGTTAGATCATGGCTCTGCACATCCACTGTGACACACATCAGTATTTCTCAAATTCTTCAGTCTCAGGAATTTGTTAAACTACTAAAAATTACTGAGACTCTCATATAGCTTTTATTTAGAAGAGTTACATAATTCAGCATTTACTTTTTTAGTATTTAAAACTAAGCAAACTGATGTTGTTAAATTTTTTAATTAAAAAAATAGCAGTAAAAGGTCCACAAAGTGACACAGTGTTTAAGGGGCTGGACTCTTACATATTCAAGGATGGTTGGAGTCCCAGATTCAGCAGCTTGAAAATAATGGACATCCGTGCACATGTGTCCAACATCTCAAGAGGAGAATGGAGAAGAGATTGGAGTGTCGTCATTGTCCCAAGGGAGTGATTTCTCACTTTCCCTCTCTCTAGGGAGCACACTTGCCCTATGACAAAAATCTTTACAAAAAAGAAAGAAAAAGAATCTACTTGTCTTCCAATTAAGTTAGTCATAAATAAGATTTTTTAAAAAATAAAATAAAATTAGTTTACTTTACACAACATTTAAATTAGTTTGTAAATTACATTATTTTTAAATTCTATAGGGTTAACTTACAATGAGTTTATTATTTCTTTTTTTTATTTCCAGACAGACAGAGAGGGACAGAGAGACAGAAAGCGAGAAATCACCCCCCAGGGGGGATGGTCACGTCGCAATCTCTTCTCCTCCATTCTCCTCTCGGGATCTTGGGCACGCACGCACACGCGCCCGGCGTGAGTTTTACGCCACCGGATCCGGGACACGAACCGCGGTCGACTACATGGGAGTCCAGCGACATAGCCATTACACTAACTGCTGGTTCCTATTATTTCTTTTTTTTTTTTAAGGTTTTTGCCATAGGGCATGTGTACTAACCAGAGAGAGACAGATAGAGGGACAGTGTAATATCACTCCCCCAAAGAAGGGACGGCCAGACTGCAATCCCTTCTTCATTAGTCCATGTTTTAAAATTTATTTCATTAGTATGTAAATTATATTCTGTATTAGGTATATCTTTATATATATAGAATACTAATATATATATAGAGAGAGAGATAGATATACAATACTAATTAAACCATGAATATCTTGATTTTTCTTCATATTAAAAATCTATACATGCTTACTTTATTTTTGAATCTGCAGAGTTTATTCATTTATGTATTTCTACAAATATAAAGTTAATTTATTTTGTAAAAGCCTAAACATTTATTATTTGTGATTTTTGCTGATCTACTATTGAACAAATGTAACTGATTTTTGTAAGTATTACTTCAATTTTTATTCTCCAAGTCAACATTGCTGATACTGACAGTATGTATCTTCAGTTCACAGGAGTTAACTCTGTTTGCATACTTTAACACAGTATGTATGGCAAGCTCATGATAACACAATGACTGCTACATCACTGATTTCAGTATAACCAGGGAGAGCCAAAGAGTCAGACCGACATGAGCACACGTATGCATAAAGTGGGCCTGCAATTTTAAAGGAGAATACTTAAGCAATATGTTTCTCTAATGAATTGAGAAAATAGAAAATAGTATTATAAAGAAAAGGTATTTTTATTTATTTATTTATTTATTTATTTATTTATTTTAGGGAGAGATTTTTGTTATAGGGTATGTGTGCTTGCTGGAGAGACTGAGAGAGCAAGAGAAACAGAAAACAAGAAATCACTCCCTGCAGGGGTGATGGCCATGCCAAAATTCATTCTCCTCCATTCTCCTCTCAGGATTTTGGGCATGCATGCACATATACCCGGCTTGCGTTCCAAGCCACTGGATCCAGGGCTCAAACTATAGTTAGTCATGTGGGAATCCAGCACCTTAACTTCTATAGCACCTGCTGGCGTCTAAGAAAAGATAATTTAAGAAAGAATAGAGAATTGTAAATTTGTTCGCTCGATAACCTAGCATTGTAGAGAATCATAATAAACTTTTATATATTCAGGGTTTTATGCCTTTTTATGAATTTAGTAGAGCACACTGCATGATGCCAGGGCTATGTAGGATGCCAAGGTTGGTTTTGCAAACTAATCTAAAAAGGCCAGGCCTAGATTAGCACCTGCCTGTCACCCTCTATTCTGGGAGCCTGGGACACAGGATTACAATAGCTAGATCTTATTAAAACTACCTCTTCCTCTCTCTGTCTCCCTCTCCTCTCCTCCCTCTCCCTGCCATTTTCTCATTAAAATGACACAACAACAAATAAAGTACTGAGACTCTCCAGGTATAGAAATTAAAAGCAGATTGTGTAAGTATTTGATTTTTAAAAAGCACAAAGCATCATAACTTTTAATATGCCATTCTCTAACATTTATTTGTTTTCTTTTATATGTTTTATCATGAACTAAAGTACATCAATAAAGTACTTGAAAATATGAAGTTTTTTATTTTGTAAAAGTTTAAACATTTATTATTTTCAATATTTGTTGTTCTACTGTTAAACAAAAGTAATTGATTTTCATAAGTATTACCACAATGTTTATTCCTAAAATCAACATTGTTGATAGCAAGAGTAGATATCAGTATTAGTCTGGTCATGTCTAAGTAAATAATTATTTTTTAATTTTTTTATTATTATTCATTATAAAACTTCCAAAACTATAACATATGTGTATTCTTATAATTACATGTGCGAACATGCATATATTTACAGAATGCTGATTAACACCTTTCTGGCCAAATACACCAGTAAGTAAATGAAAAACATTCCATTTTCACATAATCAGTAGCTGAATATGTAATGTATAGCCAGTACATGGCAAGTAGCATTTGAATACATGGGTTCACATTGCTGTTTTGATTAGCTGCCAACATGATACTTGAAAAGTAGTCATTGCACAATTAGGGAAATATATTCTATATAGCGAGAACTCCTGTCTTATTTTCACATAATCAGTAGCTGAATATGTAATGTATAGCCAGTACATGGCAAGTAGCATTTGAATACATGGGTTCACATTGCTGTTTTGATTAGCTGCCAACATGATACTTGAAAAGTAGTCATTGCACAATTAGGGAAATATATTCTATATAGCGAGAACTCCTGTACGTGCACACACACACACACACACACACACACACACACACACATTTTTTCATTTTAATTCTGCTTAGAATACGATCTATAGTAAGTATCCTGAGTCAGATGAGACCTGGATATTCCATGAACCATCGAGGAAGGCTCCCCCATGCCAATGAAGGACATTGTTAAGAAGGCATGCATAATAGGTTGAGTCTTAAAGAATAAACAAAATTCGGCATTGGGGAAAAAAGTGGTAAGCTGTCCAAAAGCAAAAAACAGTAAGTCCTGGTTGTAAGAAAGATATTTTGGGCCAATCACTGGTGGTGCTGGGGTGTTTGGGTGGCCAGATCCCACATGGCTGATTGTGTGGTTGAAGTCCCAGATCGGTGGTTTGGAAACTACAATGGGTGCATGTGAATGCTTGCCAGAAATCCTGAAGTGAAAGAGAAATGAAGTTGAAGGGATTATAGCATGGGCATGCCCCATAGAGCATGCTTTCTCAATTTCCCACTTTGCATGCATATGTGCGTGTCCAAAATCCCGGGAGCAGAATGGAGGAGAAGGGATTGGGGTGAGGCCATCCCTAGGGGTGTGACTCCTCACTTTTCTTCTCACTGTATCTCTGCAGTGGGTGCACTAGGCCTATGGCAAAAACCTTTAAGAAAATGAAATAGAGTGTTTTATGGATGAGTAGCAGGCAGGAACCTGTGGAGTGACTAAATGCTAATGGACGCAGCATGAAGTTTATATTTCTTTTCTTCATTTTGCCATTTGTTAATTAATTAATTCAAAAGATATTTATTAATTTTCATTCATAAAAGAGTTAATCAGTGAAAGTACAAATCATAGACAATTCTAATATTTAAAAGTATCACTGGATTATCTGTGTTATAGCGTTGTTCTAACCTGGACATTTTCTTGACCCAAATGAATCTCTGGATTTAATTATCTTTAATTAAAAAAAATAGTTGCTAGGCTTCTGTAGCTTATAAATTAGTCCACATTAAATAAATGAGAACTATCCATCTTGAATTCAATTATGGTTTTAAGAAATGTTCTAGAGGAAAAATATTGATGTTAACAACAGAGATGCCATTTGCTTGGGTAGTTAGTGCAGTAATGGTTCTCCAATGTACTGCATTTATATAGTAAGATGTGGTAGAGCACATCTTCACTTAAGAATTTAGAAACCTATGGGACCAGCTGGTGGCATGGTCATTGAGGAGCTGGACACTCCCACGTGGCCGATTGTGATTTGAGTACCGGACCTACTGGCTTGCTTTCTCACTTTCTCTCTCTATCTCTCTGCGTCTCCCTGAATCTCTCTCTCTGGTCAAATTGAAATAAATGAATGAATAAATAAAATTAAGTAAATAATTCTTTTTTAATTTTTTATTATTATTCATACATTAAATCACTATGTATCAGTTAGATTGTGAAGAGACTTTACCCAGCATGATTTACACCTCAGTCCAGCCCAGTTGAGACTATTGTACACATCTTCATCAACAGATCATAAACCTTATCTGTGACCCACAAGTGTCTTACCGCTCCATTTCCCCTCCAAATTTCCTTTCCTACACTCTTCCCCTCCCATACTCTTTCCGTTTTGTCTTTAGTGTCCATTACCATTTTTAACACTTTTATGTTCTCCAGTCCTTCAGTCTTTACCATAGAGTGCAGAAATAATTCTTAAAAAAAAAAAAGAGAGAGAATTTAAAAACTTAGATCCTCACCCCATCTTTCCCACAATGTGGTTTTTCTACTCGTATGAACCATTTTATTTGTGCTTTACTTCTCACATGTAAAATAAAGTTCTAAGTGATCTTATGTTTAGTTATTTAAACAAATGTCTTTAGTGCCCACAAGGTTAAACCTTGCTATTATTTTGATTGTCAACAAGTTAAATTAGATCAGTTATATGTACTAGTTTATTTAAAACATTTTGTTACGGATTAAGTATAACTGAGCACGTGTTGGTGAAAGTCAATTTAATGTTACTATAAAATGCACTTGAAGAAATCCCACAGTACGTTTGTTATAAACCGACTAGTATTTATTCAGTAAACAAAATAATTCAGAAGTATTGCATTCCAGAGAAATAATTTTAGCAATGATTAATGACATGAATTTCATTATTAAAGTAAAATAATTAGTAAGCATTTTGTTATTAAATAATTTTATTTGTTATTCATAATTAGTATATATTAACTAACATATTTATTAAGATGTAAGTATTACCATTACTTAATTGTATTAATTAGCTATGTAACTAATTGTTTTACTTATTAGTATCTAAATAATATTATATATTTAAAAATTGTATTAGTGTGCAAATAATATTACCATTTTAAGATACAGAGTGATTAAATAAAATTTACTAATGTCAAAGTATTAGAAGATGATTTAATACACTTTATCTATGGCCATTCTTATCCTGTCATCTATGATAACTCTGATCAAAGAAAATGGAAGCTAATTTTGAGTTCTTAGGCATTAACTTTGATTCTGTTTCCCATTAGGCCTGCTTTGATACTATTATTAGCCATTAATGGTAATGTCACTGACAGGCTGGGGCCACTTAATTTTATCCCTACTGTTGGCCCTGAAATTAATGTGAATCTCAAATTCTTTTTGAGGAAAGCTTGCTTGAGTGAATTCCTATTATAAGTAGCAACCTCGGGACCACCATAGTTCAGACGTTAAATCCAGAAGTGTACTTAGGGGTGAGAAAATGTCCAGATTTGATACAGGGACATAAACTCAGGTAATCAGTGAGAATTTTTAAAATATCTATTAATATTATAATATTCTATGACTCATATTCACTTATATAGTTATTATTTTAGTCCATTTATAAACTTTAGAAAATATTTTTTTAAAAAAGAGATTTTGTGTAGGCCATGTACACTGGCCAGAGAGACAGAGAGAGAGAAAGTGAAAAATCACCCCCCAGGGGGATGTCCATGCTACAGTTCCTTCTTCCCCATTCTTTTCTTGGTATCTTGGGCATGCATATATAGGCACTGGCGTTAAGTTTTAAGTTGGAGGCTCTGGGACTGGAACCACAATCAACTGAGAAAGTATCCAGTGATGCAATCATTATGCAATCATTATGCTACCTGTGGTCTCAATTATTAGAGTTAGCGCGATGGCTATGTCGCTGGGCTTCCAGGTAGTCGACCGCAGTTCGCGTCCTGTGCCCGGTGGCTTAAAACTCACGCCGGGCACGTGTGCATGTGTGACTAAGATCCCGAGAGGAGAATGGAGGAGAAGGGATTGCGGCATGGCCATCCCCCCCAGGGGGTGATTTCTCGCTTTCTGTCTCTCTGTCTCTCTCTGTCTGTCTGACGAGTGCATGCGCCCTATAGCAAATACTTCTCAAAAAAAAATTGTATAATTATATTTACCTCGATAACAAAGTTTGTCTACTTATTTGATAGGTAGTGTTTTACGTTTTAAAACCCAAACTCACTTAATAATAGCAGGTAGTCATTTCCATTACAAGATTAAATGTGCAGGAAATATTCTATTCTCTCATTTTCTATAAATAAGCATAATTACTTTTATCCTGAATCCCATAGGAGAACAAAACAACTCTGATGTTTCACTATAATCTGTGACCATTTCCAGCAATGCTTTAAGTTTCAAGTCATGAATGTAGGGTAGAAATAACTGTTCTTTAGTCAATTACAAATTACCTTGTTATTTTTATCTGTTCTTGAAACATATTTATTTAACCTGTATTCTAAACATTTTAAATTACAGAATTATGTGAGAGAGAAAAAGGTATAGTTCATCAAATTGTTTATCTAGGGGCCAGCAGTTGGTGTAGTGGTTGAGGACTGTTTCTCCAACATGGCCAACTGCGCAGTTGGAGCCCAGACTTAGAGGTTTGAAATACACTCCAGGTGAGCATGCTGGCATGACTAAAATCCTGAGAGGAGAATGGAGAAGGGATTGTGGCATTGCACACCCCCAAGGGTGCTTTTTTACTTTCTCTCGCTCTCCCTCTTTCTCTCTCTCTCTCTTTTTCTCTTACTCTCTGATGTGCATATATAACAAATTTCTTTAAAAAATATTGCCTGATGGGCAACCAACAGTTAGCCTAATGGCTATGTCACTGGACTCCCATGTAGTCGTCCGCGGTTTGCGTCCCGGACCCGGTGGCTTAAAACTCATGCCAGGCGCGTGTGCGTGCATGCCCAAGATCCTGAGAGGAGAATGTATATATATATAGCCTGATGAGGAAACCAACATTCAGAGAAGAAAACTCTTTTGCCTAGGATATAATAAAAGCCGCATCACAGCAATTCAGCAGCTACTTCCTTTTATATGTCTATGTTTATTTCTGTAGCACTCTTAGATGATCAATTATACATGGAATAGCTAGTGAGTTGTTTTTAATGTCAGCTATTTTTCATTTTTTATTATAATTTACATGGAGAAAACTTTATGATATTTAGTTTATATTTGTAAAACTCATTCATAGTTTATGTTATACTAAGTTTCTTAGCAATAATTGAGCATGAATGACTCATTGCTTTTCTTACTGAATAATAAAAAAAGATAGTGACTTGATATTTGGATTTATAATAAATACTCCTTAATTTTAACATGGGATTAATTGTATTAATAACAGGAAAAATAAATACTAAATCTATGGCATGTTAAAATAGATACAATTATTTTATTTCACTTCTTATAGCATTTAGGCTTTTTTTTTTTTTTAAGAGGTTTTTGCTATAGGGCACGTGCACTCACCAGACAG
Source organism: Tupaia belangeri chinensis (assembly GCF_000334495.1). Taxonomy (NCBI): domain Eukaryota; kingdom Metazoa; phylum Chordata; class Mammalia; order Scandentia; family Tupaiidae; genus Tupaia; species Tupaia belangeri. The sequence goes on from NW_006160003.1 coordinate 174,061, forward strand.
ACAGAGATAGACAGAAAGCAAGAAATCATCCCCCAGGGGGGATGGCCATGCCACAATCCCTTCTCCTCCCTTCTCCTCTCGGGATCTTGGTCATGCACACACACACACCTAGAATGAGGTTATGCCACTGGGTCTGGGACTCGAATGTGGTTGACCACATGGGAGTCCAGCGACATAGCCATTACACCAACTGCTGGTCCCCATTTCGTCGGTTTTTTTTTTAAGAATTATTTTATTTAACTTTATTTATTTATTTATTTTTGTATAATTTGATTGGAGAGGGACAGAATAAAGCAAGACAAAAAGAGAAAGCCACCAGGTCTGGGACTCAAACCACAGCTACCCATGTGGTAGTCCACCACCTTAACCTCCATGACACCTGTTGGCCCATCATTTAATCTTAAATAATGGTTGCTTTTGTTTATTTACAAGGAAAGGTATCTCTTTGTTATAGATAATATAAATTATTTGAATTTTGTATTATTCAAACAAATATTAAAATTGATTGTGATGTATTCATGCCATTTATTTTATATTTATTTGTTAAGAAAAGAAAATACAGAATTACTCAAAATAATACTTTTAAAAATAATTTCATGGCCAGCTGCTGGCATGGTGGTTAAGGTGGCTAGATCTCACACAATTGACTGCATGGTTTGAGTCCCTTACTTGGGTGCTCGAAAAACATGCTGGGCAAGTGTGCCTATGTGCCAAAATCCCAAGAGGAGAATGGAGGAGAAGAGATTATGGCTTGACCTTCCCCAAGGAGAATGGATTATGGCTTGACTATACCCGATGAGGAATGCTTTCTCACTTTCTCTCTCCCCCTGTCTCCCTCAATAGAGTATACATGCACTCTGGCAATTAAAATAAAAAATAGAGTAAGAGCAATCTGAGTCTATAACATTATTCCTACTCTGCTCTTGCTTTTTAGACCCAAATAAATAAATAAATAAATCTGTCACCCAATATACCTTTTTTTTTTTTTTGGAGAGATTTTCACTGTAGGGCGCGTGCGCTCGCCAGACAGACAGAGAGAGACATAGAGACAGAAAGCGAGAAATCACCCCCCAGGGGGGATGGTCGCGCTGCAATCCCTTCTCCTCCATTCTCCTCTCGGGATCTTGGGCACGCACGCACACGCGCCCGGCGTGAGTTTTAAGCCACCGGGTCCAGGACACGAACCGCGGTCGACTACGTGGGAGTCCAGCGACATAGCCATTACGCTAACTGCTGGTTCCCTCACCCAATATACTTTTATAAATTATGCTTGGAAACGGTTACACTGCAATAACTCAAAATATTCTCTTATGCTTTCTTCAGATGAGTTTAAAATCAATAAGTGAAAACTAATTCTCTAATAAAGACATTGGAAGTGAAGGCTTACTGTATTTTTCATTTTAATCAAAGTGAGTGTTCATTTCTAAGTACCAAAATTTACTTTTTTAACTTAAGAAAAATGTTCTTATATCAAGTTGACTCTCTTAGGTGTGAATGTCAAATTCCTAATAAAATAAGATTAGATTCACATACTTTCTCAAATACACTGTAAGATATGCAATGCCTATGAAAGTGAGTGGCATATTTAAGATATACATTTAATATACAGGACACTCAGTCACTCAGTGAAGGCACTTGTCCTTTTACATACTTCCTTTGAAAAGTAACAAAATTAAGGTGACCTAAGAAATCTCTTCTACTTTGCTTTAAACACTTTTAACTGATTGATAGTAACTGACAGCAAAAATCAAAAGGAAGTTCAAAGAGATTTCTCTACACAAGGAAGTATACACCACATTGATGTCTGCTGTGAATTAAAAAGAGTGAATTCCTTAACATTGTTCTAGTACAGGCCCTTTCTCACTATACAAGATGACAGGTGAAAAAGCTGCAAAGCAGTATACTAAGAAGAAACCTGAATCCAACAAGGCTGATGCCAGTGGCAAGGTTAAAAAAGGGTGACCCCAAAGTTTAAAAGCCCAAGAAGGGGAAACCCCATTGCAGCTGAAACCCAATCCTAGTCCGGAGCATTGGCAGATACTCTCAGTCTGCCATATATTCCAGGAAGGCTATGTACAAGAGGAAATATTCGGTCACTAAATCCAGAATTGAAAAGAAAAAAGAAGGGAACCAGCAGTTAGCGTAATGGCTATGTCGCTGGACTCCCATGTAGTTGACCTCAGTTCGGATCCTGGTCCCAGTGGCTTAAAACTCACTCCGGGCGCGTGTGCGTGTGTGCCCAAGATTCCGAGAGGAGAATGGAGGAGAAGGGATTGTGGCATGACCATCCACTCTGGGGGGTGGTTTCTCGCTTTCTGTCTCTATGTCTCTCTCTGGCTGGCGAGTGCACGCACCCTGTAGCGAAAATCTCTTCCACCCCCCCCCAAAAAAAGAGTAGCAGATGCAGCCAATTATAACTGTCCTGCCAATTATAACTGTCCTTCCTGATAACTCGCTTTTTTGGCTTTCGTAAACTGCTTTTACATTAATCAATTCCTATACCATTTTTAGATGTTTTGCTTTATTTTTTTCTTTCTTTCTTTTTTCTTTTGTGGTTTTTACCTTTTTTCCCCCTACTGTTTCAGGGCTGGAAGGTTTTGAAGTGTCTTGAGTCCTCTTGTAGTTGCTGCTAATAAAGGCACTTTTAATTTGGTTATAACTGGATGACCTCTTATTTTCTCACTGATTTGAATGTAACACCATGAAGACCAAGACAATATGGAGACTGCTTTGGGCAAGGAGACTCAGGGAAGAGCAATCAGGAGTATCTAAGCACAAACTTTACTGATACCTTTTTAAGTTTCAGATTTTTTTTTTTTCACTTTAACAGAAATTAAGTTAAGTTGTACAACTAATATGAGACGAATAATAGTCTTGGAGTTTTGGCTTTTAATATAATTTTCATTACTCTTTTTAGATAACTTTATAGGTAAATATTATTACTACCTACACAACGGATATTTTAAACAAATAAACAATCCATCACTTTAAAAACATGGAGAAAATGGTATGCAGTGAATTAATTCCTAGTAAGGAGAGTAAACCCAATTAAAAGGAACAAGTGTGGGACCAGCAGGTGGCATAGTGGTTGAAGTGTTTAACTCCATTTAAGTCCTGGACTGGTGGCTTGAAACTCACACTAGGTTCCTGTGCATGCATGCCCAAAATCCAACGAGAATGAGGAAAGGGTTGCAGTGTGGCCTGGAGTGTGAAAGGCAGTGTGATTGCTTTCTTTCTGTGTGGCTTTCTTTTGGCAAATAGTGTGATTGCTTTCTTTCTGTGTGGCTTTCTATTGGCAAGTGCCTGTGCCCTGTTGGAAAAAAAAAAAAAAAAAAGGAAAAAAAAAAGAAAGAAACCAGTGTGGAACTATGTTAGGTTTTGGAAAAACTAGTAGATTATTCTCTGTTTTAATATATAGTAGTATGAGGTTCAGGAGAAAGTGAAGGAAGAGGGCAGAAGTGGCATGCATATAAATAAGATTAAAGAGAAATTCCTACTGTGTTTCTGTTTTAATATTAATCTCTTAGACATTCATCCCTGCTATCCTGATATTCAAAGGATATGTTGGTTCCTCAAAAAGTTAGAAAAGGAATATGGAAGATACTAATCTTCTTGATGTAGCTGTCAAAAAAACAATTTTAAAAGTTTCATCACAGCTGGGTCCACTTCTGGTAGAGTTATATGTTGCTGCACACAAATTGGATTGAACAATTTTCTAGATTCCTTTTACCTTCACTCTGGGAAACACTCTTTGGGAAAAAAACCTAGACTGGAATGAAAATTTGCTAAGTAGATCAATTCTCCTTTAGTGTGCCATCAAAAAGGAAGTAGGTGGGATATAAAAATATCTATGAGGTGGCAAGCATCAGGCAGTATTTTTGACACACTGAACAAGTTTGTGTCAATGAGGATCAGTTTTCCTGTAACAAAAAAGACTTAATTAAATCTCTCTCTTGGAGAGCTGCAATAGACTTTAGATTACTGAAACCTACAAAGTTAGCAGTTTAAAAAGATCTAAGTGGGGAACCAGCAGATGGTGTAATGGTTATATTGCTGGACTCACACGTAGTCAATTTCAGTTCAAGTCCCATGAACAGGCTGTTTCAAACTCATGTCACACGTAGTCAACCTCAGTTCAAGTACCATGAATGGGCCACTTCAAACTTATGCTTGCTTTTTCACTCTTCCTCTCTCTCTCTATCCTTCTTTGGTCAAAGAGAATAATAATAATAAATAAATAAAGTTAAATAAATATTTTAAAGTGCCTTTAATGAGCCTTACTTTGCAGATATAAATAGCTACTGTGCATTAATTATTAGTGTTTTTTTTTTTATTAAAAGATACGGACTCATTAGTAGAGGGTCATAAATTTAGTCGACTTGTACATATCTCTTTGGTCTTCAATAGGTGAGAAGATGCATTCCTACAAGGCTGAGGAAATACGTTTTTCAGTATTATATTAAAATAATGTTAGAGATCATGTCAAAGATAAAATGTCTCACCTCACCATGTATAGGAACAGAAATTTTATTATTTAATACTGCCTTCCAGCCATGACTGAAATATAAGACATTCTGCCTTGGTATTAAATATTCCTAATTCAGTGTAAAAAAGTCTTCAGTCAGTGAAAACATCATTGAAATCCCACTGTCAATATAAATATATATTACACAAAAAATAAATAAGCTTTAAAAATAGCAGAGTTTTAAATAAGAATCCCCAAGTGCTTGCTTTATAAGCCAACCTTCCTGTTAATACCTGATTTACAGGAAATACGGACAACTATAAAAGAAATTTAAAACTCAAGTGGGAATTCAAAATAATATATTTAAGTAGAAGGTACAGGATTGGGGAATATAGAAAACATCTTTACATTATACAAAATGAGTTAAAGTCTATGATTTTCATGATGGCCTTTGAAATAATAATAATAATATCCTTTAAGATAATATGTCCTTTAAAATAATATCAAGTATAA